>NW_010298278.1:0-7338 GCF_000700745.2 Antrostomus carolinensis
TCCCGGGGTGAAGCCGTCCAGGCTCTGGCGAGACCTCAGCCTCAACCCTAAACCGAGCGGGGAAAAGACACCAGGAGGTTTCTGGTGGTTGGCTACGCTGAGGTGTGCGGAGACACAGCCGCGGGCACAGGGCGCGTGTGCCCGGTGGGGAAGGACAATTCTACAGGAACACAGCGGTCCTGGCCTCGGCTCCCGAGCAAACCCTCCTCCTCCCCAGCAAGTGACATTTCTCTGCTTTACTTCGTGTGCCTATAAAGGGGGCTAAGAATAGCCTTCTTCTTCCCTTCCCTTTCAGAGACTCCTAATGTGCAAGGCACAAATGTCTTGTTCCCAGTTTGTCAATTTCTGCGGAATAAAGTATGGAAGTTTAATTTTTTTTTTCTAGTTTCACATGCATGTCAGTAAGACCCTGGTGTCAACTGGTGATTCCAGTATTGTTTATTGACCTCCCCCAAATTCATCCTCTGTGATCTTTACACATAATAAAACCTTTACAAATCTTTCCTGATGATAATTCCAAAGGCTAAAAGGAGGAGGGGTTTTTCCGTTTTCTTTTTTTTTTTTTTTTTTCCCAGAGACAACCATGGGAGTCAATGGTTAAAGGTCCTTTCCAGGCCAGATTAACCAACTGAGATCCAAAGCAACGTACAAAGCAAACACTTTGTTTCCTGTAAGAAAAAAGAGGAGAGAGGAGTGCCTAAAGGTGAAAGCAGGAAAATGCAGTCCATCCCTCAACCCAAATCCACAACATGAGCATTAGAACACAACTCCAGTGTGCCCCACCACCCATGTCACCCTTGGAAGAGCTACAGGCTTCTCCTCCACGTGGTGGAGCAGGTACAGCCCCATGAGAGGTACTTCTACAGCCACTTCCCATTGCAACTCGTCTGAAAACCAAAACAGGAGTTCTGCTGCTGGTACCAGCTGTGTAACTGGTCACACAATGTCCCTGGTGTTGTGTCTTGCATAAGCAGAGGAGATAGTGACATCCCACCCCTATCATAATCAGCTGGGAACCTCTTCTGCACCAGTGCTTTGTCTCCAGCCTGTTGGTGACGTGGAACTGTTGCTTCTGAACTCATGAAATCTGCCAGAGCAGTCTAACAGATTATGTGCTTCCTTGAGGGAATTAGTGGACAACAGCCACACGTCGGTGATTGTTTGCATGCTCTTTCAATCACATTGGTTACAGATAACTGAACCAGAAGCAATTAATTTCAGAAGAAATAGATTCAAAGTCTAGAGCAGTAATGGTGCATAATGAGCCCCACTGCCAGTTGAGCCAGGCATGAAAGTGAATGAAAAAAGCAAACATCTGCCTTGAATTCTGGGCATCTACTGGCAGCCACTGACAAGTTCCATTAGCTGGGGCTGCCCAAGTGGAGTAAGCATTTAAATCAGGTGGAGTCCACCCCTTTGATAGTCCATTTCTCTCTCAATAGATCTCTGGGGAGTGGCCACTCATCTTCATATACATATACTCATCTTTTCAAATACATGAAAAATCACTCAAAACTCCATCCAACCTGCTTTATCTATTCCTTCTCACCCGTGTGGAGCCCAGGGCAGACGTTACATACATTACACAGAACTGTGTTTCTGCTCTGTGAGATGTCAATAGTGACATATTTCAGCTAACCAAGAAGTAAGGGAACAACAAAATGGGAATTTCTAGCAACGCAAGGACTATGATATTGATCATTAGATCTTTCAAATATTTGGCTAAACCTAACTTGTTTCTACCCATGGAATCACTTTCTGATCACTCTAGAAACATACAGTTTTGCAGTCTTTCTGGTCGTGTCCTTACTCAAACCTGGATATTATGGAAATATCTAGAAGAAAATTGGGGTTTTGCCTTCAGTTGTCTGGAATGTTCTTCTCTTTGATGGAAACCATGTCTTTTAGACAAGACATCTACATATGCATCACATTGAAGCTCACCATAGTCTACTCCACACATGGCAAAGGGTGACAGACATAAGAAAGTGGTACAGGGTATAATAACCATGTATTGGTGAAAGCACAATATTCCACTGGTTTCTATATTGAGTAAGGTCTCTGTCTGAAGTAGCCCATTCCGGGTATTAACTTTGAAGGCCCTCAGCAAGTTTCAAGGTTCTCCAGAGTCTAGATGTCTCAGAGGTATCTTTTTTTTTTTTTTTTTTTTTTTAAGTTCTGATCTCTACACACATTAGAGGCAGGATTGCTCAAGGAAACATCTGTAGGAGAGAAGGCTCATCTTTTGTGCTGACTATGGGACTTCTCCTGTGACTTTCTTCAGAATACCACCTGTTCACAGGTACTACCACATCTACAGTGAAACAGCCTTCTCTTTTACGAAACCTCTAGGATGAAATTACATCCTGTAATTCCACAGCAATGGATAGGTCAACAGTACCACATGTACGGTTTGTCCAAGAGAAAAGGCTTTCTGAGGAGCTGACCTTGGACTCAGCCACCAAATCTCCTGGAAAGGGGTATGGCCCTGGCGGTGATGTCCCTGCCTGACAGGGAGGTCAGCCCACCATGCTTTAGTCACACTAGCAGGAGCACATTGTGTAACACAACTTTTGATGCTCTGTAATACAGCTGACTTATAAACAGTCTTCTGGTCATCAGTGTTTCAATTTCAACGAGGTTTTTGGATTAAATAGACATCATGATATTGACACACCTTCCCTTACCAAACCCCCTACTAGATCCTAAAAAATAAGCAGATCTTCTGAGTAATGACCAATACACAGTTTTCATGCCAAATGAAGAGTTAAGGGCTGTGTTACAAGCCCCAAATTCATGAATGATCTCATTGCAAAGGGAATTACATATTAATTACGCTCATATTAATTATATGCTAATAAACCAAACCAATGAAAGCTCTTAAAGCGTGCAGATGACAAACCTGCACTGGGAGAGCATTACCTCTCTTACTACAGCTTTTATCTGAGTCTATTTATTTTTAAAGAAAAACATGAATATTTTATTCACAGTAGTTTTACCCATGTATTCCTATGCCAGAACCTGGAGAGTCCATGTGAATTTAAGAAATACATAAGGAATTGTCACTGACCTACTTATAAAACACTGATGCAACTTCTAGTCTGAAAACAGTACAGAAAACAGTCTTCCTTATACTGTCAAGCACACATAGTTGTTTACCCAACATTATAGTGCTTTAATGCAGCATTTATACAGAAAAATATTTGTAAAACATGATGTTCCATAATTAATACTTTTTGAAGTGGAACAAGGAGAATAGTCTGTTGTCATAGAGAAGCAGCTTTTTAATTTGAGTAAATTTGATACTGCTGGGGATGAGAGTTTTTATTAGTTACAGTCAGGGAAAATGCAGGCAAATTATGCTGCAGCAGTTACTGTTAATACCCTTCAATGTAGACTTCTGTCTGCACCATTATATCATTGTGTTCCAGATTTTCCTTCTACAAAAACAGTCGCGTGTAAAGACTGTACAGTTGTTGTGTGATGTGTAAAATGCCATGTGGGACTAAGGTGAGATGACCAAACTCATTTTCACTTGTTTTCTATATGAGGGCTTCAACAGCGAGGAACAAAACTCAGATGCTGTTCTTGAATAAACCACAGGTGTTTATTGGGTAGTTTTTTCTTGCCAACTTCCTGATCACATCTCGGAACTTCTCCTGTGGCATCTTCTCCCTCAAACACATACACACATCTATTTGTTTTTATAAAGCAGGCGATTTATTTTGCTGCTTCGTTAGCCTCGTCACAGCTCCTCCCTTGCATAGTCTTCACTTCCTGATTCCCCAAAAGCTTTCTGCTCTTTTAGCAGCTGTCCCACACACAGGTGCTCTTTCTCTTGTCCCCTTTCTCACACAAAAACGTGCATGCTCACTGTTGTAGTTTAACTCGTCCGGCAACCAAATACCATGCAGCCGCTCACTCACTCCCTCCCTCCTCCAGGGGAACAGGGGAGAGAAGTGGAGAGCAAAGATAAGGAGACTCACAGGTTGAGATAGGAACAATTTAATAATTGAAATAAAATAACACTTAGAATAATAATTAAAATAATAATGATAATAATAATAATCAAACACAGAAATTAGTGATGCACAGTGCAATTGCTCACCACCCGCCGACCAATGCCCAACCTGTTCCCGGATAGCAATCCCAGAACAGTGAAAAATACTGAAACCAAAACCACAGTCCTGGAAGAGAGAGAGAGAGCATTCTGGTTGACCCTCATTTATATACTGAACATGACGTTATATGATATGGGATATCCCATTGGCATATCCAAATGCCAATTTTGGGTCTGCAAATCTTCTGTGCTTCTCCCAGTTGCTTCTGCACATGCAGACTAGCAAAACACGGGGTGTGGGAAAGTCCTTGCTTTTCCATCAGCAACTAAAAATATCAGCATGTTATCAGCATTCTTCTCATACTGAATCTAAAACACAGCACTGTTCTAACTAGTGAGAGAAGAAAATTATCTCTGTCCCAGCCAAAACCAGGACACACCCCCACTCCTTTGCTCATCATCTCTTTGCAATTTGTCAGTCTTGCAGCCTCCCTTAGGTGAGAGCTGGTATCTGTATTAGCATCCTGCACGCTGCAGGTTTCCCATCTCAGAAATGCACTCTGCCTTTCTGACCAGGAAAGCCTCAAAGAACTTGGGATTTAAATACAGCACTTGGCTAGGACCCAGCAGAGACTGTCAAAATGACTAAGCTACACACTCTACCATGACAGTACCAGCCCAGTTAAAATGCCTTGGCATCAAAGGCATTCCTCTCAAGCACACATCAGCTGAAGAGACATCACCAATTTTAGTTACAGTTATGAATGTTTCATACAGATTTGATATTGCCCCACTTGTAATTGCAAAAATTACTTACCATCAGAAAATAGAGCTGTGAAACAAAGACTATAGCTATTTAAGGAACACACTTTACATCTCTTAAAGTTTCATGTCTTCCTGGTTTTTTATACCATCTTCACTTGAGGATACTCCACATCTTGCGCCTGAGGTTGCAGCTTTGGCAAGCAGACTGGTGCAGTCAGCACTGCAGAAGCAAGAGTGGTGGAAATTATAAGATTGTTGTCATGACCGCATTCTTCTGGGTGCAGAAAGAGAAATGGAGGCACTTACGTTAGTGAGAGGTAGAGATGAAGGTATTTTTCAGAAGTTTTCCCAAAGATCCTTATTTGATTCAAGGGCAAGGAAGAAAGGTTGGGAGTGCAGGCTGCGCTCTCTTTTTCCCAAATTTGAACCTTGAATCTTCCAAGTTGCAAGCTGCCCACATTAACCTTCCTTCCTAGAGTCTTGGCTTTTATACTAGCTTTATTTTCTTCCTCCAAGAGGGTACATAATCCCTTTCATGTAAGGTAGAAGTGATAGACTGCCCTGCTGGCAGCCTTCACACATTGTGATGCCTAAAAATGTCTTTTCACAGAAAATGTCAGCTAGGAGTGCTGGCATTGTATTTGGCATATGGAACCATGTAAGTAAGAAAAGGATAGTTCATGATCAGGATTTAATTATCTCAGTACTGTCAATACAGACCACAGTAACAATTAGGCAAGATTAGAGTTAAATTTACCTTGACCTAAGTGTGCTCTGTGTTTTGATCATTTTGCCATCTGAAGTATTATCCCCCTATTAAAAAATGAATCAGCATATCCATCACAAATATTTATGATAACAAAGCTGGCATGGAAAGACTTTAATCTGTTACGTTTTACCCTTGTAATAAAGAAAAAGAGATCTACTCTGTCCATGCTGAAGCCAGACACTGACTGGAGTACAAGTCCCTGAAAGAGAGTGGGTGCAATTTTTTTTTCTTCTTCCACTGCCTAATATAATATGGTAATTCCATCTGGAAGTACCAAAGTGGAGAGAAGATTTGTGACAGTAGAAGATTCTATGCTGTAGAAAACAAATGGAAAACAAAATCCAGTAGCTGAGAATCAAATCAGAACAAATCCACACTTTTCATCAGAATTTGTTAATGACCACACGGGGCTCGATGAATTCTCCCCGCTTTATTTTCATTAAAAGCAGATGCCATTTTAGAGAACATGCTGTTCTCACAGGTTTGACACAGACGTTAGGAGGTGGTGTGGTTGTGGTCAGAGTCAGTGGAGAGATTCCAGGCAACTTTGGATCAGGGACCAGATCCAGACCCCGTCCCCAGGCCCTGCTCACCCAGAAAGCATAGCAGACACTTGTGGTACTGAGCTCTGCTTTCCTTCTCATGTGCACAAGCTGCCATATCAACAAATTCCCCAAATCCAGCACAGACAATTTCAAAGAAAACCAATGTGCTTGGTGTGTCATGAGTGGGACTACAGTGGAACAGAATATTAATACCTATCATACATCCCTTTAGTTCTCATTTGAGCAAAGACAGATTTTGGCTCTTGGATTGTAGAGAGAGGAAAAAGATAGTTTAAAATGTGATTGTGACTTCAAAAGTACAAATTTAACAGTTCCTAGTATAGTCTAATTACTTCTGCAATATCAGAAGAAAAAGTATCACAGGATCTCTTACACAGCCTGACAAATAGGCTTTTCAAACTTGATCTGTACAGTGTTCATAACCAAAGGCGTATTTATTGGGCAAACTGGAATAGCTTCAATGATTCTATCAGTCTATCAGATAATTAAGAAGACCTTTAAGTAGTGTAGCATTGTGCACAGCATTAACACACCATCAAACCACAGTTCTTAAAGCATCTTGGATTTCTACTGCCTAGAGAGAAAAATGTAGAATAAAGGCAACAACCTGGGTGATGAGGGGCCTGTCTACACTTTGGTGCAGACATATCAGCCTCTTCTGCTGGGACATCTGCAAAGACTTGTTGGCTTAGATCCTGTGGTTCTGTGACATGTTGAGTGGCTTCTGGACCCAATGAGGCTAGTTTGCAGAGCGCTGTGCTCTGACATGGCAGCATATGGGGATTTCTGAACCCTCCTTCAATGCACAGACTAAATACACCCAGTGCCAGTCTCACCAATCTTCCTGCAGCTACAGGGAGACCTCCTGACTTGCATCATCAGGAAGAAGAAATGCTTGCTGCACCTTGGACCACACTTCACTGGGTTAGTCCTACAGGTGTAATAAAATAAAACCCAGTTCCAAAGAGCCAGAACCAAGAATCTGTTAATAAATTTGATCAGCAATTCCGGAGTGCACGTGTACATCTTGTATTTTAAAACTGGTGTCATTTTAGCATTGCTTTTTAAGCCACAAAATTAAAATTCTCCATGAATCAATACAGCAAAGTCATTATTGAGCCTGATACTAAATAAATTCCATTATTCCCTTTTTTGAACAAGCAAAAGGAAGAGAAATA
>NW_010298279.1:0-229 GCF_000700745.2 Antrostomus carolinensis
CCACGAGGGGACAGGCGACACGGGGAGTGACCCCCAGGATCTCCTCGGAGCCCACGAGGGGACAAGGGACACCGGGAGTGACCCCCGGGGGGTCGGTGAGGTGACGGAGGACACCGGAGTGACCCCCGGTGGTCACTGCTCCCAAGCCCTGGGACCCCCAGGAGCCTGAGAGGGGACGGGGGGGACACCAGGACCGACCCCGTGAGACCCCCCCGGGACCCACGAGTGT
>NW_010298281.1:0-2216 GCF_000700745.2 Antrostomus carolinensis
CTGGATAGACCAGGAGGAAAAGCTATCTAAAAAAAAAAAAGGGGGAATAATGAGATTAATTACCTTTAGTTCTAGAATTAATTAATTAAAAAAAATTAAAACATTTTAAATTAATTTTTTTTAAATATTATATATATATTTTTAATATCATTTAAAAGCTCCAGAAAGTGATTTCAATTCCTATTAAAATGCTTTTAACCAGATAAAACACCAGCACCAGGATTATCACCTAATGGAGATGATTGACATTTCTCCTACCTGCTGCTTTGAGAGCACACACTTGAGGGGGGTGGAAGAAATTCTAACATGAAATTCTGAAACTCTACCCAAACTTAAAGACAACAGCTATTTATCCTGCATTAAAAAAGAAAAACAAGAAAAAAAAGGAGGATTATTTATTTATCTGGGTAGAAAACAGTTCACAGCAGTCATATGTTTTAGGAAAAAATGAATAAATAATAAAATTATACTGGTTTATCCTATTAAAATAAACTGCTTGAGTATAAACTGCCAAAATAAGAGTTTATCCTTAAAAAAAATATGTATTTGCAGCACCATAAATAGGTGTTTAATTGCACACAGCCACCAGTTCCCAGCACGGATACCCCGTCATCCACATCAAACCCTCAAGTGTCAGGAAGGACAATTTTAAGAGATATATATTGATGTTAAAAAGAATAAAGTATTAAAAATTAAGGATTAAAAAAATGGAGTTGTTTATGTTTTAGATCCTCCCAAATTGTTCCTGGGCACATCAGTAGGTTCTGAAGGGTTGTGTTTGCAGAGAAAAATCACTCAACTCTATATTGAAAGAGAAATTAATTATTAAAACCACTTAATTTTATGCTAGTGACCAATCTTGAGAGTAAAAATCGACCTGACAACTAGATGAGGGTTTTCCCTGGATAAAGCCTAAAGGTTTATTTTGATTTATTTATTTTTAAAGCTAAAATTTAAAAAAAAAAAGCTTAATGTTTTAACCCAATTCTACCTCGTGTCTCAACTTTGGTTCTGCAAAGTGGGATTAATGACTTTTTTCCCCCCCCAAAAAAATTAAATTAAAATTAAATAAAAGATTAAATATTAAATACTGTCCAAGTTTGAATCAATTATCCGTAAAAAAATCTCCAGGTTTAAATGAAATTAACAGGAGATGAGTGCAAATAAAAAGAGAAAGATTAAGAATGGGTTGAAATGGGGAGTATTGGGGAAAAGAAGATTTCAGGGATTGGATTTTGGGATGAATTTGAGTTGATTTTGCAACAAGAAACAAGGGGGAAGGTAAGAAATAAGAAGCTAGAGGGTGGGGAAATTTGTCAGCAAAAATGAATATTAAATGAATATTAAATATAATCAGAATGATGAAGTAAAATGAAATGATATTACATTGAGAAAGCCAAAAAAATTAAATTAAAATTAAATAAAAGATTAAATATTAAATACTGTCCAAGTTTGAATCAATTAGCCCTAAAAAAATCTCCAGGTTTAAATGAAATTAACAGGAGATGAGTGCAAATAAAAAGAGAAAGATTAAGAATGGGTTGAAATGGGGAGTATTGGGGAAAAGAAGATTTCAGGGATTGGATTTTGGGATGAATTTGAGTTGATTTTGCAACAAGAAACAAGGGGGAAGGTAAGAAATAAGAAGCTAGAGGGTGGGGAAATTTGTCAGCAAAAATGAATATTAAATGAATATTAAATATAATCAGAGTTTTTTAGTAAAATGAAATGATATTACATTGAGAAAGCCAAGAACAAGCTAAAAAATAATAAATAAATGAAATTAAAATCCACTGTAAGGCAGAAATAAGAGGATGGAAAATGTGGAATTACAAATAACTCCAAATTAGGTAAAATCTGATTATTTAAAAGTGAGAAAAATGGGATTGAAGTCCTGGTATGTTCAGGAGAAAGCAGAGCCAAGAGCTAATCTGGAATATCAGCCACGGCTGGAGATTAATCGGAACTGATGTGCTAAGAGGAGAAAGAGCAGAAGGGGTGACCTACATTAGCAGAGACTAAAAATCTGCAAAGATGCTAAAAAAACCCTAAAAACCAGGCTGGTAAAGAGCAGTTTTGTCTAAATCCATTGAGAGGAGGTAAAATTCAATTTAATGAAGTAATTAAACGCCGCTAATGCGAGAAACGATGGGTAAAAATTGATAATAAGGTGGTTTTAGCTGGAAAAATTGAGGTTTTTTTAATATATCAGAGTA
>NW_010298282.1:0-2007 GCF_000700745.2 Antrostomus carolinensis
CAAATCAAGTGACTTCAGCCTCTCCTCGTACTTATCTGTGCTGGGAACTCCAGCTGCTGAGCCTGCCCTGTCTCCCCCTTTCCCAGGTGTCCCAAGGATGAAGTGGAGCTGGCTCCCTGCACACCGCACAGCGACCTTCAGTGTGGTCCTCCCACCAACACCTCTTCCAGCTCCTCTAGTAAGTGGGGAGCTGCTGGAGGAGGGGAGATGGGCTGAGGGGTGGAGGTGTGAGCTGCTGTGGAGGAGACCAGGAGCAGCTCCTCACACACCCTGTTTTATCCACTTTAGATCACTTGATCGTGATCATCTCAGTGGTGGTATTTGTGGTCCTGCTTGTGCTCGCCTGCCTCTGGAAGTACCGCTGCTGCCGTTCCCCAGGTGAGCACCGGGTGTGGGGGTCCCCTGGGGTGCTCACCCCGGCTGGGGAATCTGCATGGGTGTGGGCTGGGTGGGATGAAGGACCTGCCTGGGGGAAGAGAGGGATCACAGGATGGTTTTCCCTCTTCCAGGAGAAGGGAGAGACCTGAGCGGGAAGTCCTGCAGCGTGGTGGTGAGTTGCTGGGATGGCAATGGGGGTGGCAGCTCTGTTTGTGGGGCTGGGGTGAAGTCTCCTCTCTGCTCCCTGCTTTACCTCCAGCTCCTGGGAAAGCTGGAGGAGCAGGGAGATGAGTCTCATCCCTGCAGGGATGTGGTAGAGCTGGGCCAAGCAGAGGAGGGTCTCTGGTAGTGCCCTGCTGTGGGTGGGGTGCTTGCAACCCCCTCCCCAGTGCCATTATCACTTCCCTGGCTGAGGTGCTGGCACATTTAGGGACCCCACTGGGGACCCCAGGTTAAAGGGGGGGCTGTGCTGTACCAAGACCCCTGCAAACTCAAGGTGAGGGAGTAAGCTGTGCCCTTGAAACCACAGCAGGGCAGCTGTAGATGACATCCCTGAGGGACCAGTGTGAGCCCTGCCCTCCCGGGGCCACCCGGTTTGTGCTTCTCTCCTGCTGTAGGGCTACCTGCTGCAGCAGGTGACAAGGCACAAGAGGGAGGGTCTGGGGACACAGGACAACATCCGCAACGAGCAGTTCTCCCGGGATCAGCTGCTCCAAAGGGCGTCGGGTTCGGTGACTCCCAGAGCTCCAGGGCTGGAGGTACATGAACATGCCTCTCTGCTCTGTCGTGCTCAGCTGAGGTCTGGTGCTTTCCTCTGCTTTCACCAAGCTGATCACCTGCAGGAGGCTTCCAAGCCTGGACCACGGTTTCTGCATGGAGACAGCAAAGGGTCTCTTGTCCTTGTTCTGGGTTCAGGACTTCAAAATCTACTCATTGCAGTTGGCTGCCAGAGTCTTCTGCAGATGTAATGCTGATGCTGAGCAATCAGACAGCTCTTCTCTCCTTGGCTGGGACCCATGAGGCAGCTCTCCCCTGCTCATGGTGTGCTGTCATCCCAAAGCTAGGAAAATTAGGAAGAAACTCTTCACTGTGAGGGTGGTCAGACACTGGAACAGGTTGCCCAAGGAAGCTGTGGCTGCTCCTTCCTGGAAGTGTTGAAGGCCAGGTTGGATGAGGCTTTGAGCAACCTGGTCTAGTGGAAGGTGTCCCTGCTGCTGGCAGGGGGTTGGGACTGGATGAGCTTTAAGGTCCCTTCCAACCCAAACCCATCTGTGATTCTATAAAACAATGGGTGTCTTGGGTGGGGGTGGTGGTGATCTCCTGCCCCAGCAGCCCCTGGAGAGAGGGAGAGGGTTTCCAGCTCCCTCATTAATGGGACTTGGGGACAGTGTTTGTGCTGGGGCTTGGTGGGTGCTATAGGATGTTGTCTTCCCAGGAGACAGTAACAGGGACCTCACAGAACAGTGTGAAACCCAGGAAGAATCTGGTTCCAGTGGAAGGAAAAGACCCTGTTGTCCGTAAGTGTTGGGGCCCAAGGGATGAGCTTCCTGGGCAAAATCCTTTCTGACCCAGCTCTCTGGGTTCTACCCTGTTCTCTGAGCTTTTCCCTTCCCCCTTCTAGTTTTGCGA
>NW_010298282.1:2025-5409 GCF_000700745.2 Antrostomus carolinensis
GACGCTCTTTTGACATCTTTGCCCAAGATGTGCCCTGCAAGGATTGGAAGAGATATGGCCGAGCCCTCGGTCTGCTGGAGAATGACATTGCCCTGGCAGAGATGAATGACAAATATTCACTGGAGCCCTTCTTCCAGATGCTCAACACGTGGCAGAACAGAGAAGGGATGAAAGCCTCTGTGAACACGCTGCTGGAGACCCTGTGTGAGATCAATCTCGGAGGGATTGCAGAGGACATCTCCTCCAAGCTGGTCCAGCAGGGATCTTTCCAGTATGAAGTGAGCTGAGGAGCAGGGCGGGCCCCTGCATCTCTCTACTTCAAGCTGAAGGTATCAATACCTCAAAGAACACTTGAGTTTTATTTTTTTGTAGCTCTCCTGTGGCTCTTCTCTTTTTAAAGCCATTGTACAGATCAACTGAGCCAGGAGAAGTTGATCCTCTCATGAAGTACAAACCTTGTGGTCTTCTCTGCTGGAGCAATGAGCTTGGTGTTGGTGCTTCCTTATGAAATCCAAGCTGGTGCCTTGATTTCACTTTGGGTCAGTGCAAAGAACCTAAAAGCTATTGCGAGCTGCTGTGGGACTGTCTCGCTTGGAAGCACTGGTACTACACGGACGTCTTCAGGATCAGTGCAGAGAAGGGCTTTTGCAGGTTGTAGGCATCCCTGCTTTTTTTTAAACTGGATTATCCTTTTCTTGGGGGGGTTCCTGGCATCATGCAATGGCTTCTGCTTGTAGAACATCTCTAAGCTGGCCAGCAAGCTTCATACTGTATGCTCGATGGGCAAGCATTAACTGGGTTCTTGGGTTACTCTCTCAAAAGTTGTTCATTGAATTACTTTTTAGTTGATAGTGGTTCTGCTTGCTGTTAGTTCTGGTTTGAAACTGGACTTTGAGGGGAGAGTAGGAATGATTGACTTGCTCTGTGATCACTGGGGTTGCCTAAGGAAAGGGTCAGTGCAGAGAGTGAGTGAGCTCCTCCTTGGAGGAGGATGGGGAATGTGGGCAGCAAACTATTGATGTGCCAGAAACCTCCTTCTCCATGACTTTGGTCAAGAGAGTTGGTTCCCATTCCCTTGGCCTTGGGGTGGCTTTGCTGTCCCTGTCTATCTCCAGCCAGCATGGAAAGGTGAATGCACTGAGGTCTGAGCATGATTGTGGGTACCCACCATCCATCCTCCAGTTGGGATGGGTTGCTCCTCAAAACACTTTGCCCCTCACTCAGGTTCTCACACGTAGCTCAGGGACAACTTGACTGGAAAAATTTCCTGCATTACTTGAGCTGGTTCCATGTGCTGCCACCTTGGTACAGCCCACCAGGACCTTCCCCAGCGTGGGGGGGACAGTGTGATGGGCATGGCCAACCCCTCTCCATTACCAGGGCTGCCTTGTGCTGCTGACCACCCATCCCTCCTGCTGCCATCCCATCTCCCCCCTCCTCCTCCTCCTCCTCACCAACAATGAAACACAAGCAGAATGTTTGTATTTATGTATTTATTTAGTAATTGTAAACATGGACATATATTAACTTAAAAGCTAATATAAAAATAGTGTTGTTTTTTTTTACTATGCATGACTACATGGTTTTATACAGAGCTCTGGCCCAGCCAGTTTTCTATTTCCAGTTTTTACATGTCTCTTTATGAAGGAAGAATAAACTTTTTAAAAAAATCCTCCTGATTTCTGATTTCTCATCTTTTTGTTTTGTTTTGTTTTGTTTTTTTCTCCACCCCCCCCTGCTTTGCTCTGCCATAACTTTGGCGATGATGATCTGTTCTAGGTTTCAGTGGGCACCAAAGGAGCTGGACCAGATGCTCAGCAGCTGCTCCGTGTGGCACTGAGGAACACAGCCCATGGTGATAACTGCTCTGCCATGCTGGGAATGATCCCCACCAACCATGGGAAATCCTCAGCACCAAACTTGGGCTCTGCTTTTATACCTACGCCGTGAGTCCCCTGCTTTTTAGTCACCTGCAAAAATAAGGAGGCTGAAATCTCAGTCCCTTGAGCGTGCAGGAGCTGGGACCTCTGGGGCCAAGCGATGCTGTTGACCCCTGTTACGAAGCTGCTGCTCCTGGGGGGGCAGGACACACCGTGGTGGTCCCCACTCTGGCTACACCCAGCCAGGGCTCTGTGTGCTGCAATAGCTGTGTTACAAATCCATGCAGTGTGTGGTGAGAAAAGGGCTCTGCTTGCCCCAAAAAAGCCCCCCCCTGAGCTGCCTGCCCGCCTCCACACTGCCATGGGGTTTATTGATAATTCAGGGAATTTCTCAAGTGCTAAAAGCAGGAGCTCTTGGTGACCTGCCAGGAGACTTCGTGCCCAAGGTCCTGTCCTGGGCAGTCCCCATGTGCCTCCCCAGCTTGCAAACCTGGGCGAGGAGCCAGGCATATGCAGGATTTAGTGCCAGGACACAGGGACTTGAGTCCTGGCCTGGGGAAGGCAAATGGGACTCAGAAGCAGCAGCAAGTGCCTGGATTTGAAAGGGAAGGAAACTCGTCATCCTACCTGTTCGCTGGTGCTGCAAAGTGGGAAAACACCGAGTGTGAGCTCATTGGAGCTGCAACCTTGTTCCTGCATCCATGGCTGAGGATGAGGATGTGAAACCACTGAGTCCAAGGGGCTCTACTGAGGCCAACTGGGAAAAGGAGCAACATGGAGCAGGAGGGAACACCAGTGGGATCATCCCTGCCTAGATCATCCCTACTTGAAGCATCCCCATCCAGAGCATCCCTTCCTTGAATCATCCCTGTCCAGAGCATCCCTGTCTGGAGCATCCCTACCTGGAATCATCCCTGTCCAGATCATCCCTACCTGGAATCATCCCTACCTGGAATCATCCCTGTCCAGATCATCCCTACCTGGAGCATCTCTGCCTGGATCATCCCTACCCAGAGCATCCTGCCTCCTTGCTCCAGCAGCCACCTCTTTGCCAGGGATGGGTTCAAAGGAGCTTCCCTCTTCCCTCTCAGCCTGACACTCCTAAAACCCCCCCCTCAAGATGGGCAGCTCTGCCCCAGCCCTGAACTGTCTTCTCCTGCCACGTACCCACCATGTTTGTGCACCTACAAGGACACAAGTGGGACATGGACAGTTAGTCTGATGGAAAAGCCACCTCTCAGGGTTCATTTGGGATCCTGCAGCTCTTCACTGTCCCTGTCCATCCCTGGAGCACTGACAGGGGGGTGTGGGTGACACCCCAAGCAGGGGACAAAGCTGCCCCGTGTCCAGCTGCGTCCTCCCAAACACACAGGGACCACGCTGGGCTTTTAAAATACCATTTATTACAATGGAGCCTCCCAGGCTAAAATCCCAAGCCAGGGGCCTGGGGTTGGTTTCTGGTGTGGCAGGTTGGGGGGGGTAGGTGGGTTTGTGGGGGGTGTGG
>NW_010298282.1:5450-5809 GCF_000700745.2 Antrostomus carolinensis
TTTTTAATTTTTATTATTTTTTTGCTTTAAGTTTTCTTTTTTTTTAAAAAAAAAGATGACAAGTTAGAGGCAGGGAAGAGAGGGCTCCTGTCCCCTCCCGCTCCCTGAATTAACAAAATCCTTGTGATCCTTGTGATGCTGCTGTACCTGGAGGCATTTGGGGACCAGGGTCCCCTGCACCCTGCCTAACCCTGGGGGGTGGCAGGACCCCCACAGCAGCTGCGACTGCCCAGGGTGGTGAGATGCCATCAGACAAACCAACCATATTCCACAGCTTCTGGTGTACAAATTCTTCTGGTTACAAATTAAAGTGGAAAGGGGTTGAGTTTCTTCTTCTTCTTCTTCTTCTTCATGCTGCT
>NW_010298282.1:5937-6883 GCF_000700745.2 Antrostomus carolinensis
AGCGCCCCGGGAGGGTGGGGGGGCTGGCCCCCACCCCCGAGCCCCTCTGCAGGGACAGACCCCTGTGACCTCCATCTCCTCTGGGGCTTCAGCTGGTGGCGTCCGCTCCACGCCTGGTGCTGGGGCAGGTCATCCCACCCTTCCTTCTCCTCCTCCTCCTCCTCATCTCCTCCCAGCGATGCTGGAGCCAGGGCAAGGATGGGCTTTCAAACCACAGCCGAGGAAGAGGAGGAGGAAGAAGAAGAAGCTGTGGCTGCCGATGATGAAGGAGAGGAGGAAGGGGAGGAGGAGGCATTCCAGAAGAGCCACCGCCTCTTGGGCTGCCGTTTGAGGTGGAGGTAGTCTTCCTTCTCCCGCTCTTTCTTCGCCCGCTGGTAGTGATCCTCCTCCTTCAGGTACCACACCGGTGGCCAGCGGTGCTTCTCGAAGTACTCCTGGTTCTCTGCAAAGAGAGGAGGGGGTGAGGACAGTGACAGGACTGTCAGGACCCCCACACCTCACCCTGGCTCCTGCTCACCTCCTGACATGGCCTTCATGTCCCGCGGGAACTTGCGGCAGACGTTGTTGTAGTTGGTGCAGATGTGATGGAGGCACCAGTCAGCGAGCTGGTAGGCACAGTGGAACTGGAAGAGATGGAGCCCATGTCAGAGCTACCATGACACAGACCACCAGGGAAGCACGAGGGATTCACCCCATTCCTCCATGGACATCCAAGACCAGACCTGGTTGTCCTCTCTGCCAGGATAGGCATCATCCCCTGGAGCTGCTGGATCCCTCTGTGGGGAATCACCCAGCACTTCACCCCGTCCCCAACCCTGCCACCAAGGGGTCCTGTCCCATCCCATCCTACCTGAGCCAGCTCCAGGAACACGAGCACGTCCCCATCGATGTCCACCATCATCTGTGCCGCCTCCATCAGTCCGGTGACAGTGTACTGCTCTGTGGG
>NW_010298282.1:6938-7227 GCF_000700745.2 Antrostomus carolinensis
ACAGTGAGAGCACCGTGCTGCCACCAAGCTTGGGGACATTGAGGACACCATCCTGACTCACCGGTGAGAGCCACCAGGTGTGGTAGGCAGAGGCGGTTGGCGAGGATGATGAGCTTCATGTCGTCGAGGTCGGGGCTGGAGCTGAACTGCCCGGTGTAGAGATACTCCAGCACCGCCCGCATGCAGCTCTTGCTGGTGTAAGGAAGTGCCACCTGCGAGACACGCACCGGCTGTCACCCTACAGCTGACCCCAACTGTCCCATCCTCCTGGGATAAATCCCAGGGCTCC
>NW_010298282.1:7251-12396 GCF_000700745.2 Antrostomus carolinensis
AATGGGCCACCAAACATCGCGGCCATCCAGTCGCAGCTGGAGATGAGCAGGGGCTTGTGAGCACTGATAGCACCGTCATCCAGCACGAAGGTGACATCTGGGGACAAGCAGAGGGATGCTACTGGGACTGTCCCCATCACCCAGGGCTTGGCCACCCCCTGCCATGAAATGTCTCACACTGGGGACAGTGGAGGGAAGGGGACAGAGCCTGGCATAGCTTAATTTGTCCTAAAAATCTCTATTTTTTGCTCCAGCATCTTCCACCAGTTCAGAGAAGGATCCTGGTGGGACTCCTGCTCTTCCCAGGGATTTTCCCAGGGCACACCATGACACGTTGGAAAGCAAAGGGAAAAACCCAGGAATCAAACATCTCATCCAACCCTGAGCCCTCAGGAGAGCTGAGAAGGACACCGGGGATCTGCTCCCTACTCTGCTCTCCACCCTGGATCAGGGTTTTTCCCCCTGGAGGTGGCTTCTCCTCGCCAGCACACATCTGTCCCGTGACAGTGACATCTTGACCACATCAAGGTCCATCCTCATGAAATAAATTCAGCTGGAGGGAGGTTGGGTCATTCACACCCCCTTGGGACGTCACCCCGCAGTATGACAGCACAAGCTGGGGAAGTCCTACCAAGGGCACATCGCTCCTCGTAAATCAGATGACCCTGTGAAGATCTGGGCTTGGGAAGGAAGGAAGGAAGTTGCCTTCACTGCTCTCCCATAAATAAACAGAGCTTCAGGTGGGTGGGGAGCAGGAAACCCTGGGGAAGGACCATTCCACTCACACTTTCTTGGAAAAAATAAAGCTGTAAAAATCCCCAAAGTGCAAAAAAATAACCAAGAACCCCAGGGAAGGTGAGCGAGTTTCTGCTGACCCACACACGGCCACCCGGCTCACGCATCGGCACGGGGCAAAGCCAGGAGCTCCGAGCCCTTCATCCACCCCACAGAGCTCCTCACAAGGGAGAAGGGTGCGGTGGATGGTCCTGTCCCTCATCTAGGAGTTGTACCTGAGAAAGTCCCCTTGGCCAGGCATTCCTTCACCCGGTTGGTCCTCCGGACATGGAAGGCTTTGGTGATCTCCTGGTTCATGAACGCCTCGTTGTTGAGGATGTTGGCCACCATCATCCGGAGGTCAAAGACCTCCAGCAGCTCAGCGATGTGAGCAATGTGCATGAGGTCCCGCTCGTTCTCATCCAGCTCCCCTGTGTACAGGTACTTCAGCACAGCTCGGAAAGGACCTGGCTGGATAGAAGCATCCATCTTCACCACCACCATGAGCTTGGACTTGTAGGTCAACGGGTCTTCTGCCATCTCCTCCTGTATGCTGGTGAAAGCCCGGCTCCAAGAGGAGAGGTCCCTTCCCCGCCGCAGCCCACGCTCCCCATTCTCATAGCGGTTGCCCCGTAGGATCCCATCACTGGTGGAGGCTCTAAGGCACGGTTTTCGTTGGCCAGATCCGGCCTCCTCAGTGCTCTCGCAGATATCAAAGCTAGCAGCTCGGAGGAGAAAATCCCGCCCGTGGTGCCTCTCCTCTTGGTGCAGCATCCGCTCAGCGGCTGCGGTGATGGCCACCCCGAAGCCGTGCCCCGCGGTGCTCTGCTGGTCCTCCTCGCTCAGGTCCATGAGGAACAGGTCGTAAAATTTGGAGGAGGAGGTGGAGAGGTAGATCTTGTGTGCGTAGATTTTGATCTTCTCTTGCAGCACCAGGATGACATCTGCGCACAGGGGGTCCTCTAAGAGGTGGGCTGGGCGCTCCTCGTTGTTGGAAGGGGGGTCCGGGACGATGATGATGGGTGGAGGAGGCTTGGGGGGCAGGAAGGGGGCTTGGAGCAAAGGTCTCTGCACGTTGCGGAGGTGGGACTTCCAGAACTGCAGGTGCCGGCGGGAGATGAGGGCGGCACGGATGGCATTGTCAAAGACGTCCTTGATGCCAAACTGGGCCACCACGCTCGTCTCGTAATAGGGGATCCCCAGCTCCTTGGCTACTTCCCTCCCCTTCTCTGGAGGAAGGATCTCATTAGGTTTGATTGGCCTGAAAAAGAGGGGAGATAATGAAGATATCTCTCCAGATGCACGATAAGGAGAAAGCGTGGGACAGGCATGGACATTGGGACACAGGAATCCCACCTGGCCAAGGGTCGCCGTGCCCGATTGACGGCCTCCAGGTCGGCGTAGCGCAGGTCGAGCTGGCAGCCCACCAAGATGACGGGAGCACGGGGACAGAAGTGCTTGATCTCTGGGTACCACATGGTCTTCACATGGTGCAAGGAGTTGGGGTTAGCGATGGAGAAGCACAGAACCACAACATCAGACCTGGGAGGAGAGGAGGATCTGTGGTCCAGCTTGACAATAGAGCCAACCCCACCACGCTTTGGCATTGTCCTCCCTCCCTGCCAGGGGCAGCGTGAGGATCTGCCTCTTCCCTACCTGCCATAGGCAAAGCGTCTGTCTTTGTGGTGGTCACCAAAGGTGTCCCAGAGCCTCAAGGACACACTAACATCATCTACTACATCCCGGGAGCGCTCCAGCACCTGCAGGAAGAGAAACACCATCCAGCTCCTGAGCTCTTGAGCAAGAGCAGGACTGTCCAGTAATTCACCATTTCCCCACGGAGAAGATGCAACTCCATCTCCTCAGGGTTCCCATGGGACATCTGTGAGCCAAGCCCTGCCCAGCTCCCTAGGAGCCCTCACCTCCTGGCAGACACGGTACTGGTCGATGGCCCACACCGTGGGCACGTGGGTGGCGAGGAGCTGGTACTGGGTCAGGGTGGCGTTGCAGGCGCGGGCACAGATGAGCCGGGTCTTGCCCACCGCGTTGTCCCCGACCACGACGCACTTGATAGTTTCTACGTTTGGTCTCTCATAATCCATGTCAGAATCCATTAATTGGGACCTGCAGGGGGAAAGGGGGGGTCAGCAGATAGAGCTGGGACCAGCTGAGGGGGATGTCCCCAGATGGGATGGGATGGGATGGGGTGGGATGGGATGGGGATGGGGATGGGGATAGGAATGGGGATGGGGATGAAGATGAGGATGAGGATGGGTATGAGGATGAGGATGGGGATGAGGATGGGGATGAGGATGGGAGTAGATGGGATGGGATGAAATGAGATGGGATGAGATGGGAGGGAATGGGGTGAAATGAGATGAGATGGGATGAGATGGGATGAGATGGGATGGGATGGGATGGGATGGGACGGGATGGGATGCCAAGTGTGGTGAAGCAACAAAAAGCTGCTGATGCTCACACTTGGAGCCACAGCCCCTCACAGCACAGGGAGAAGCTCCACAGTGACCGGGAGCCCCAGTGAAGGCAGCGAGTGAAGGCAGCTGCCCACCCCTCCCCGGCTCACACTCCTCACCCTTCCCCTTTGACATTTGCTGTTCCCGTGGCAGCGTGGTGGCTCTGCCGCGTCAGACACACGCCCTGCGTTCGACTCGACCCTCCTCCTCCCCGTCTCTCCAGCTCTGGCTCACGCTGCTCCATCTGAGATGAGGCTTCTTTTTTTTCTTCCCTTTTTCCTTTTCTTTTCTCTCTCCTCCTTTCCCCTTTCTCCTTCTCCAGCCTTTGCAAGCGAAGCTTCCAGATCCACCTGACCGAGCGCACGCCCGGGCACTGCCAACCTCTCCAGCTGCCCATGTCAGGGGAGCACCAGCTCCATCCCTTCACACCGACCTGCCCCCCACTTTTCCCACCCCATTCCCAGGGGGATATTTGCTCCCAGTAGCAAAGGAGAAGGAACTCGTTATGTTTCCAGGATGCTCATCAGCCGTTGGGTTTGGGAAGGCTCCGGGCATCACCAGCCTCCCAGGACCAAGGGTGGTTGGTGCTATGGGTGCTGTGAAGCTGATGGGAAGCTGATGGGAAGCCGATGGGAAACCTGTGGGAAGCTGATGGGAAACCAGTGGGAAATTAATGGGAAGCTGAAGGGAAGCTGATGGGAAACGGATGGGAAGCTGAAGGGAAACCAATGGGAAGCTGAAGGGAAGCTGAAGGGAAGCTGAAGGGAAGCTGATGGGAAGTGCCCATATCCTGCAATCAGGGGTGCCCAGGTGTCCCACCCTACACCTGGTCAGAGCCCCAGAGTCTAAACCAGCCAGAATTAACTCATCAAGCCAGGGATCTGTGTGATTTCCAGAGGGAAGAGCAGGGAGGAGATTGAAGGAAGGGCAGAAAGAAAAAAAACCAAACCCAAAACAACTAAAAAAATCACCAAAACCTCTGAACTTTCCAAACCCACAGATTTCTTCTCCCTTGTCACCCCCTCCTGGCACCAGCCTCCCGAGCTGCTATAATAAACCACGGGCACACGGGCTCGCTGAGCTCAAATACCCGGTAACGATGGCAACGCAGCGCCGCACGCGGGGACCAGGGACACAGCTCCCAAAACTCCCCACCTGGCAAGGACTTGCCAATGTTAGCACCTCCCTCCCGTGCCCAAACTCCTCCGAGCACACCTGGCTACACCAGACACGTGAGATGGCTCAAGCACCGTGTGCAGAATTGGCCCACGAGCCTCACGGGCAAGTGTAGGCAAAGGCAAGTGGCACAAATCCAGGTCACTTTGGGTGCCAGCGCTGGTCTCAAGGCAAAAGTTCACTGAGTAGTTGTCACCACGTGCCATGTCCCCTCCGTCCTTTGGGATGTGGGGAATGTTGTCTGCTGAGGGCATGGCAAACCAGGAATAAGCACCTCCTCGGGCTCTGCACGGCACAAAGGAGTCAGGGCAGGTTGTCCCCTTCCTCACTAATCCCTGAAAATTTATTGTCCCCATCCCCTGCTCCTCCCGGGGATCAGCTCTGCTCCGTAGAGCCAGGAGATCTCCAGGGGGTTGTTGGTGCTGGGGGAGCTTCACTGAGGTTATTTTTAGGGCCAGTTGTGCTCCCGTGTTGGCCGAGCTCATTCAGATGTTGGTGGGGAAGGCACATGGAGATGTCACCTGCGGTTGGCAGTGTGGGTGCTTGTCCCATGTGGGGAGCTCTGCCTGCACCCAACCGAGCACCTGGGGGGGATTTGGGATCCTGCTGGGAAAGCCCAGTGCTCCGAGGGAATTAAGGGCTAAATCCTAATAGGATCAGGAGAGGGAGAGGGGGACAGCAGCGGGTACAAAACGCCACCTCTGAATAAAGCAGAAGCACT
>NW_010298283.1:0-13781 GCF_000700745.2 Antrostomus carolinensis
GTTGAACAGCACCGGTCCCAATACCAACCCTGAGGGACACCACTCCTCACTGGTCTCCATGGACAGTTTTGGTTCCTGTCTCTGCTGAGCAGTGGTGTGCGAGTTTAAACCCGTGTCCCTGGTGTGTCTCAGCAGAAACAAGCAACGAGCATCCATGGAACTGCTGTGACACTGTAGCCTGGTGTCCTCCTGTGTCTTTTTCCAGGTTCATGTTGAACTTTGAGCTGTGCAGTTGCCTGACCAAGTCCTCAAGGTGAAATGTCTCTCTTGGATCTTGGCTCTTCGTGCTTCTGTTTAAGCACAGTTACAAATGGTGCCACACGCTGCAGCGTTAAACGCTGCGTGAAGCCACGACATGCACGGGTGTTTGGTGGCACTTGGTTTCTAATTGTCCATTCCTTCTTGACCTCGTTTCTGGTTAAAACCTTGAGTAGCATTTGGCTAATTGGATGAGTAGAAAAGATACTGCAATCTAGGTCAAGTCCTCCAGTTCTCCTCTTCCCTCCTCTCCTTCCTGCCAGAGTGAATCGGTGTCTCGCTGCCCTGTAGCGACTGACGGCATCGGAATTTCTCTTACACTTTGTTTTTTGGAGCTGACCCACTTCTCTGTAAGAGGTTGGTGTTGCATGAAGATAATTTCTTGCTGAAGGAGTGAATAAGGAAATCTGCAGCGATGGCTGGCTGCTGTAGCTGGAATTCTCCTCCTAGAAAGGAAGGGCCAAGGAGGTAGAAGGTCCGTGGTGGATATGAGGTTGAGATGTAGCCTGATGAGCTGGTGTTGCTGCATGGCCTTCCAGAGCTTGCAGGGGACTGAGGTCATAACCCTTCAACTTGCTGTGGATTCACAGCTTTTATGAAGTTTCAATTTTATTTCCAGGAAGAAGCCCAAGTGTTAAGTGGTGGTTATGTCACAGAATCCCAGAATGGCCTGGATTGGATTCTCATGGAGTCCAACCATGAACCCAACACTGACCAGTCCCCTATGACTAACCCATGTCCCTCAGCACTGTGTCTACACGACTCTTCAATCCCTCCAGGGATGGGGACTCCACCACTGCCCTGGGCAACCCCTTCCAATGCCTCAGAACCCTTTCAGCAAAGAAATTCTTCCTCACATCCCATCTCAACTGCCCTGGCCACAACTTCAGCCCATTTCCTCTTGGCCTGTCAAACTGCACATAAGGTTGCCCCATTTTAATTCCTCCTTTATATAAGGAAATATTCAATAGCAAGAATTCCAGACTCTGTTTTTACCGAGGCTCGCTGGAAACATTAATGGTCTGAGGTGCTCTTTGATATCCAGTCGTGGAGAATTTTTTGTTTAAACCTTGATGGATAGGTTGCTGTAAAAAAACCCTAACCAACCAACCAAAGGCTGCTTGTAGAATGTCATCTACCTCCTTATCTTGGTTGGATGGTCTATAGCAGACCCCCACCATATCTGCCTTACTGACCTCCCCCCTGATTCCTGCCCACAACCACTCACCCCTGTCAGCACCATCATTAACCTCCAGGCAACCAACACACTCCTTAAGGAAAGGTCTGTCCCTCCTCCTCTCCTTCCATGTGTGTGGACAATCGTCCCTCTTGCCCAGCCTGTCTCTCTCTCCACCAGTGTGTGTTTTCTTGCAGCCCCTGGGAGTTGCTGTGGCTTTGGGGAGGTCCCACCCAGAACTGGCTGCTCTTACCTGGGGCTCAGGGGGAGGAGGGCTGTTGATTTCATTTAAGAAGATTTCTAAAAATGAGGTGAAAGCTTTGATGTAGAGATGAGATTGTTTTGGGTTGGGGTTCACAGGGATGGAAAACACATGCCAAAGTACTCCCAAAGCAGCCAGCCCTGGATAATCATCTGCAGAGGTTGGTTTGGTTTTAACTTTTAAACCCCTCCTACTGGCACTGAACACTGATGAATCCACACGGATTCTTGTGAACTTGTAGGACGTGACCTCTTTGATTTTGGTGGTTTCTGTGCTGTACCTCCATACAGTAGCGCTGGGATTGCCACCCTCACCAAAGGCATCTCAGCTGGTCACCACAGGTCCTCTCTGAGGTCCAGCAACTGAGGTGGAGGCTGCTCCCAACTGTGGGTTGGGCCACCTGTGAGAAGATGTGTGCTGGCACGTCCCCCTTCGCCTGCACTTCCAACTCCATCCTCCTCCTCACCCCCAGTCTTCGTCCTCCTCTGTCCTTCTGCCTGGGACGTGGTTGACCTCATCACTGACTTCAGCAGCATCTTCAGATTTGTAGTAAAAATATTTTCCTTTAATGTGAAGAGGACACTTGCTTCTGGGCAGTTCCTTGTATGGGGAGGTGCTGGAAGTGCAGCTTTCTGCGTTGGGAATCTTTGATTCCACATTTCATTCTCAAAGTCGGGAACGCTGGTGGGCACCATGGTTCCTCTGGATCGTGTTGTGAGAGCTCAACCTGGGACCTGGAAGCTGGACTTTGAGTTCAGCAAAACCATAATAAGAGATCCGAGCCTCAGCATCGTGTCTGTTGTCACATTTGCTTTCCTTTTGTAGGACCTCTTGCCTTGAAACATCTTCCACCTGGTGCTGCCCTGTTTCTATCCCAGGTTCCAGAACTGCCCCTCTGTTCTAAAGGGATAATGGGGAAAAAAATAAAAATTCACACACAAGAGCCCCAACTCTGATTGTTCTACAGCTTGTGTTTGGTCTGTGGTGCATCTCAGCCTCCCCTGGGTTCTCTCTCCTGAGCTGAAGAAGCACATCAGGTCCCTGCTCTGAGGCTTCGGGCGCGGTGGCAGGATTCTGCAAACAGCCGGGGTAAAACCCTTTTCGCTTATTGTGCTGTGGATTTGAGGTGTGACATGATCTGCCCCTCTTGCTTGGGAATCAGTGACACCTGGGAGACCTGGGGAATCTGAGCTGCTCTGAGGAGCAGGGATATTTCCCGTGTTCTCTTGGAGATGGTGGTTGGGTGCAGTCTGCTGCTCACCAGGGACTCCCTCACTTTTCTGGGTCCACTTGCTGCAGCTGCTTCCCCGCTTCTGGAATGTGCTTTACATTTAAATTAACACAGCTGCAGGTGGTGGTAGATGATTTTTCACACCATAAATACCGTCAGAGTAAGAAAACGGCCTTTCTTCCGAGGTGGCAGCTTAGGAAATACCGTTTCTGGTGACGATCCTGTTTCCTTGGTCGCCTTCGCTTTGCACCCTGGAGCTGCCCTGGTTTCTGCAGTGCCTGCTATGGGAGAGATCACTCTGCTCATGGCTCTTGTTAACACTGAGCCAACTCAGATATCTCAGCACCTAAAGCAGCACGTCAGCGACACCAGCTCAAGCGTGTGGGACACTGACGCTTTTCCGTGTTAATAACTCGAGTCGTGAGGCGTTTCCAGTGCCCGGTGCTGGTGCTCACTGGTTTGTTCTTTGAATCCATCTTGGCAAACGCTGAGCACGGTACCAAGGTAGCATAGAAATCCTGAGTCTTCATTTTAAAGTGTTTCTCAAATTCAGTTCTGTGGCAGGTGGTAGTTTTAGTAGAATCACAGAATCCCAGACTGGTTTGGGTGGGAAGGGACCTTCAAGCTCATCCAGTCCCAACCCCCCTGCCAGCAGCAGGGACACCTTCCACTAGACCAGGTTGCTCAAAGCCTCATCCAGCCTGGCCTTAAACACCTCCAGGGAGGGGGCATCCACAACTTCCTTGGGCAACCTGTTCCAGTGGTAGTAGTAGTAGCTTTTATTTAGCAGTAGTAGTAGTTTTTATTTAGTAGTAGTATTTATTTACACACAGTAACTAAATGAGAACTCAAGTGAAAGATCTGATATGGGATTAAAAGGGCAGAAGAGAGGAGAAGGCATGTAAAGTGTCTCTACTTCTTTAAGAGCCTTGTTAATCCCGTACCTGGTTCTTCTGGATCAGCTGGTGAAGCAGCAGAGTTATTACTGAAGGTGTGAACTGCTTTGCTTATCTGAGTAGGCTGGGAGTGAGAGTTTCTTGAAGAGCCTGAGATGCCAGCTGTTATCAGGATAGTGCAAGTTCATCTTGGTCCTGTGCAGCCACGCTGGTTGTTTTATCAGTTTCACCTGCGGTGGTGGTTGCCCAACACAAAAAACTTTGATCCTACAGTGCAGGATTAGCTGAAGTTGGCAAAACCATCGTGAGCCCACGTGGCCATGGAGCAAATGCTCTGGGTTCGTGTCACTGGGCGGTTGTTGGCCTCTGTGCCCCTTCCCCAAGGCTGTTACAGATAGAGGTGTCCCCGTTGTGTTGTGATGTGTGGAACAGTCCTGTGGTGGTGCAGCTCTGCGGTGTCAACATTCCTGACCCCTCTTTGGGGTACTCACAGAGCTTGGCATGCTGCTTAAAGTCATTTGGTGGGGGGCTGAGTGCCTTTGGAAAAGAGGAGAGCGGTGACTCAGAGCACCCTGACCACTTGCAGGGATGGGTTGTCCAACCTCTTCGTGTCTGGTTTGTCCTTAGGCCTGGTCAAGTTGTGCAGGAGATTAGATGTGTGCGCTTTGAGGTGTCTGGGAAACACCAGACCACCGTAAACAAGTCTCTAAATTCTCTCTAAATTGCAAACTTTCTGCTGTGAGAAGGAGCCGGGGCTGCTCAGCCAGGGAAGTTGTTTTTCCAGATGAGCTGGTCTAGACTGAGTTTAGGTGTTGGGCGTGTTTCCCACATCTTGGACCCTTCTCATGATTCTGTTGTATTTAAGCCATAGCTAATTGCTTCGGATCCACGGTATGAAATGTTTTCAGAGATCCAGAAGCCTCCAGACAACGACCTGCACGAGCTTTTGTAATAGTGCAGGATTTTATTTTTCCTCGTGAGATGTCTTCTTGATGATGCGAGGGCTGGAGCAGCTCTGCTGTGAGGACAGGCTGAGAGAGTTGGGGCTGTTCAGCCTGGAGAAGAGAAGGCTCCAGGGAGACCTTCTAGTGGCCTCCCAGTACCTGAAGGGGCTCCAGGAAGGCTGGGGAGGGACTTTTCATAAGGGCAACTAATGAAAAGCCAAGGGGAAATGGGTTTAAACTGAAAGAGGGGAGGTTTAGATGAGATATTAGGAAGAAGTTCTTCACCGTGAGGGTGGTAAGACAGTGTCCCAGGTTGGGCAGAGAAGCTGTGGCTGCTCCTCCCTGGAAGTGTTAAAGGCCAGGTTGGATGAGGCTTTGAGCAACCTGGTCTAGTGGAAGGCGTCCCTGCTGATGGCAGGGGGGTTGGAACTGGATGAGCTTTGAGGTCCCTTCCCACCCAAACCAGTCTGGGATTCTGTGATTTTATGATTCTTGAACTTGCAGATGATGAAAGAGTTTTCAGGGCCTATTCCATGGCACAGGAATAGTGAATCTCAGGCCCCTTTTCTGCAGCTGGGAATTACATTTTAAACTTCCAGGAAACCATTCAGCCTAAAATCCATAAACCTCGTGCTTTTCTTCCCCACCATAACTTAACTTTAATTTCTAGTTGACTTGCAACTCAGCCATTCCTCCTGGTTTTGTGTTGTTTGAGAACTTGTTGAGGTGCCTTCTGTGCTGTCACCTGGTCACTGATGGAGAACAGTCTTGGGCCCAATCCCAACCCCAATGTTTTGAAGATATATTTTTGTTTTGGTACTACTTATTCCCAAATGCTAGGAGATGATCCTGTCTGTGGAGACTATTTGAAAGTCTTTCCTAAGTAGAGCTGGCCGGGGTTTTGTTTGCTCTTGGTGAGGAGAGCAACACCATAAACGTCTCCAGCGATATTGTGAGCAGCATTAATTTCATTAATTTCAGGCAGTTTGTCTTTATTGGTGTCTGGTGTGGTGGGGAGAGGGGCAAAGTAAAGTTTCTCATCCATCTGTTGACCATCTGGGGTCAAGAGTCAGTGAAGGGTCGAGATGTTGGGAGCTCGTTCTTCTCTCCCAGTGGACAGGCAGGGAGTTGGCTTTTTGGCTACTTGTGTGTTCCTGGGTAAGTCTCTTGAGACGCAGAACTGCGTTATTTTGAATTACCGGTTAATCTGGAGTGACGAACTCTCATGTGCTTCAGAACAAGCCATTTTGTATTGATCTGTTTCTCCAGTGCCCAGACTCGTGGCACTACCTTAGTGGCTCTAGTAAAATGCCAGTTCTGTACTTAGATGCCACCTGAGAATCACAACCTCAGATGAAAACTCTTGTACATCCAGCCCAATGGAAAATAAATCAGGGTTTGCACTGTCATCTGGAGGGTAAAACTGTCTTTCAGGGGTACTGATAGATAAGAATTTATATCTCTGAGCAGAATGTCAGATGAATTAAGTCAATAAAATCTGTTGGATGCGTGATGCTCTTCTGTAGTTCATAGAATCAGAGTGGTTTGGGTTGGAAGGGACCTTCAAGCTCACCAAGTCCCAACCCCCCTGCCAGCAGCAGGGACACCTTCCACTAGACCAGGTTGCTCAAAGCCTCATCCAGCCTGGCCACAAACACTTCCAGGGAGGAGCAGCCACAGCTTCTCTGCCCAACCTGGGACACTGGCTCACCACCCTCACACCAAACAATTTCTTCCTCACATCTCAGCTCCATCTCCCCTCTGCCACTTCCAAGCCATCACCCCTTGTTCTCTCACTCCCTGCCCTTGGCCAAAGTCCCTCCCCAGCCTTCCTGGAGCCCCTTCAGGTACTGGGAGGCCACTAGAAGGTCTCCCTGGAGCCTTCTCTTCGCCAGGCTGAACAGCCCCAACTCTCTCAGCCTGTCCTCACAGCAGGATAACTGTAGGCAAGAGGCTTTCCCTTCTACTTGGGCACCTCTAATCAGTTTTATTTCTCATCTGTCTTCTTCCTGATCTATCTTGTGTTCTCTTCCATGGGCAGATGGTGACAGGACAAGGGGAAATGGCTTTAAACTGAGAGAGGGGAGATTAGGTGGGTATTAGGAGGAAATTTTTCACCCGGAGGGTGGTGAGACACTGGCCCAGGTTGCCCAGAGAAGTTGTGGATGTCCCATCCCTGGAGGCATTCAAGGCCAGGTTGGATGGGGCCCTGGGCAGCCTGATCCACAAGCAGAGGGTTTGGAACTAGATGATCTTTAAGGTCCTTTCCAACCCAAACCATTCCATGATTTGTTGGTGCAATCTTACACAAGAAAGTTCACCTCGACACCAGGACCTTTAGCACCATCAGGCTGATGTAGCAAACATCTCTACTGCTCACAACAGACTACTTCTTCAGTTGTCACAACGATGGTGGTGACACCATAGGATGTCAGTCCCTGCATCGGCTGAACATCCCACTGCCCATATGTGAGAGGTGTCCCAGGCAGCGTGTAGGAGGATGTGCCCACCCAGGTCCCGACTGCAGGGAGGGCCTGGTGCTCCTCCTGGAGTCCAGGGTTGAAGATGATGGCAGCTTCACCAGTGGGCTCTGCTTGAGTGACTGGGTGAAGCAGCTGTGGGAGGAGGAGGTGAGCAGACTGTGCAGCACTAGGGAGGACACATGGGCCATTAACTGGTTATTTGCACAGATGCTGCAGAGCAACAGCCCAAGCCCCACAGTGCCCAGGAGGTGATAAAAAAGCTGCATTCCAGCATCAGGGCAGCGTTGAAGATGAAAGTGTTGGTTACTTTCAGCAGCAAGACTTCCTCTGCCTGAAGATGTTTGGATGGAGAACAGAGAGAGGATTCTGGCAACACAAGAGGACTTCAGACAACCTGGCAGATTTTGGGCCAGTTGTGCCTGGAGCAGACTTGCTCTCTTGGGAAGTTTGCTGGCCAGGAGTTTGGATCCAGGATGTTATGGAGAAGTTGGTAGATTTCTTCTGGTTTCTGGATGACTACCCCTACTGCTACATGCATATGGGCACCTGTAGGATCAAGGGATAATTTGGTTGGAGGAGACCTCAGGAGGCTGTAGTCCAATCTACATGTACCTTGTGAAAAGTCACCTCCCAGGTTTGGGAATGGCTGAAGCTGCTGTGAAGGTCAGGCTTTGGCATCACAGGAGGTGTAATGGGGGTGCTAAACACAGGGCTTTGGTTCTCTGAGCACAGAGGTGCTGCGGTTCTGCAAGGTCTTCTCAAAGCCTTTTCCAAAGAGACACAAACCTGCAGCCATCAGAACTGTGGTGTTCTTGGAGGGAACAAGGGCCAGGGGCTTGGGAGAAGCCGTGGATTCTGCACAGCTGTGGAACAGAGGGATTAAACCTGGTGATTTCCTTCTGGCAGAGTCACTGGGGGGTTCTCATACTGACCGAAATGCTGGTTTATTGTCTGGTGAAAGGCTGAGTCAGAGCTCCAGGGCTGGTGGGCTGGGCATGGGTCAAAAGCGGATGATTAAGAAGGAAACGAGGCATTTCCTGCCCATCCCCCCAGCACAAATATTGCTTAAAATATCCAAGTGACATCTGGTCACTGGCATCTCCCTTCAGAGATCTTCAGCATCTCTCTGTCCACTGTTGTGAGTTCTACTCATGTGTCTTAGTCCTCTTGAAAGGGAGGTGAGTGGCCTTGGGCGCTGGAGTGAGCCTGTGGGAGCTGGGGAGGGGCTGGGAGCGTGGTTGTCCATGGAGGAAGGATTTTCATGGTCCGTGTTTATGAACTTGAAGCCTGGACTGTGTGCAGAGATTTTTCAAAGAACCCGAACACTGTGAACCCCCCAATTTCCTGAAACTTCTTTAATATTTACCAAACTGCTCAGTAGTTGTTTCAGCTTTGCAAACATCAAGGGTTTGGTTTTTGGAAGTTTTATATCTGAGGGACCTTGGCAGTTCCTGGAGCATTCCCAAGTGAAGCTGGTGGATGTGAAGCCATCCTGTTCCTGTAGAGCATTTAATTCTCTTCAAGAAGTGTTATCTAGGGGTGGTGCATTCGCAATAAAATTTGGGATTGCACTAAAATAGGTCCTTTAGCCAGTCTTTTGGAGTCTCTTTGCTCCTTATTTTCTCCAGGTGGAAGGGGTGGTAACAAGATGTGAGAAGGGCAGTAGTTCTTCCTCAGCTGTGACCTTGGAGATGTCCAAACCATTAAACTGAGTTTTCTGTGTGGTTGAATGTTGAAGTGAAAATGCAAATGAGTAACCTCCCCTCAATCTGCTTTTGCTTTCTAGGTCCTGGAGAAATATCCCAATACACCAATGAGCCATAAAGAGATCCTTCAGGTTATCCAGAAAGAAGGACTTAAAGAAATCAGGTGAGTTAAGTACCCAGACCAGTAAAATACATTCATATTTAGTTCCAGCTTAGTTTAGTTTACTGGTAACCCCAATTTCCTAAGTATTTTGGGGACTGAAATGTTAAATAATTACAGAATTGGTGACCAGGTCCCATTTGCAAACAAACTCTCAGGTCCCTGGTGCTGTTCACCAGGGAAGCTGAATAAGGGTCATACTGAATTTCCAGGTGTGATCTGCAGCCTCTTGTCTGCAGCTCTGGTGTAAGATAAACTAGACCTGGTCAGGTGAGCCAGACTCCAGGTGCTGAAATAAACTCAACTGCTTTTTACTTCATCTTAAAAAAAATAAAAGTGACTGGTCAGTTTGATGGAAATGAGCTGAAATGTCAAACTGTCTGGGGAGTGAAAAAAACATAAGCGTGATTAGGAGTGGCTGAGGGAACTGGGGGTGTTGAGCCTGGAGCAAAGGAGGCTGAGGGGAGACCTTGTGGCTCTGTGCAAGTCCCTTGGAGGAGGGGGGAGAGAGGGGGGGGTGGGTCTGTTCAACCAAGGCCCAAGGGACAGGACAAGAGGAAATGGGCTGAAGTTGTGGCCAGGGCAGTTGAGATGGGATGTGAGGAAGAATTTCTTTGCTGAAAGGGTTCTGAGGCATTGGAAGGGGTTGCCCAGGGCAGTGGTGGAGTCCCCATCCCTGGAGGGATTGAAGAGTTGTGTAGACACAGTGCTGAGGGACATGGGTTAGTCATAGGGGACTGGTCAGTGTTGGCTTCATGGTTGGACTCGATGAGCTTCAAGGGCTTTTCCAATCCAGGCCATTCTGGGATCCTGTTAAGAAGCAGCCTCACTTGCAGATCCTTATTTAGAAAACTTCACTCCTCGTGCTGTTTTGTGTATTGCCTGGAGCAGAGTGTGGTTCAGCTTTAGAGATCTTCTGTTCCCCCCAGGGAGCAGACTGAGTGTTTGGTGAGCTGGGCAGAGGAGGGCACCAGCTCGGGGGATTCTGATGTGCTTTTGAAAAGCAGAGCGACTCAGATGGCAGCTCTTGAACTGTGTTAGCACAGCTTCATCCTTGAGTCAGGAATATTTCCCAGGTTTATTTGCTGAGATAGGGAACAACTCTCCATATGAAGCAGAGAGTATTTATACCTGGTTTCTAAAAGCAAAGAAAAAAAGGTGGTGGTGGTGGGGAGATGATTGGATGTGCCAGTTCCTCTGCCTTGGAGTGAAATAACCAACCTAAACTGGACTTAATTATGTTCCCCACTCATTTTTGCTGGTTTGATACAGTAATCAATCTGCTGTGCCAGGAATTATTCAAGGGCCCAAGTGCAGAAATCCTGCTGTCGGTGACCAGATCTTCCACTCACGTTGTGGAGAACACTACAGTGGTTTGCTTTTTGGAAATGTCAGTTTATTTAAAAGTGAGGAAACCAGATATAGTCACTTGGCTCTTAGGGAGGGGACAGAAGTGCAGATCAGTTCCTGCACTGAGCAGGGACTTTGCTTTGGGGCAGTACTACACAGATCAGAGGTTTACCAGCCTCAGGGCAGGTTCAGGATTGGGTTAAATACTGTGAATCCATCAAAGGCTCGTTCAGCAGCTTGTCAGCCCCTTGTGCACACCGAGGATGGAAATGCAGATGTCTGTACTGGTGGGAAAGCACAGCAAACATCCAGGCTCTTAGAAAGCACAGCAAACATCCAGGCTCTTAGAGTGATGAACCTTTTCAGCAATTCAGAGTGATCCTTCTGGGACAGAGCCTTAGGCAGGAGCTCAGCTGTGGTGTGTAAGATGCAGTCTGTGGTTGCCCAGGCCAGATTTCTGACCAAACAGTCAAAAAAAAAAAAGGCAGAACAGAAATGCAGTGATGCCACATTGTCCTCTCAGCCTCAAGTCCTTCTTCCAGACTTGATTTGGAGATTTACCGGGGAGTCCAGAGGAGGCCACGGAGATGATGCGAGGGCTGGAGCAGCTCTGCTGTGAGGACAGGCTGAGAGAGTTGGGGCTGTTCAGCCTGGAGAAGAGAAGGCTCCGGGGAGACCTTCTAGTGGCCTCCCAGTACCTGAAGGGGCTCCAGGAAGGCTGGGGAGGGACTTTGGCCAAGGGCAGGGAGTGAGAGAACAAGGGGTGATGGCTTGAAAGTGTCAGAGGGGAGATGGAGCTGAGATGTGAGGAAGAAATTGTTTGGTGTGAGGGTGGTGAGCCAGTGTCCCAGGTTGGGCAGAGAAGCTGTGGCTGCTCCTCCCTGGAAGTGTTTGTGGCCAGGCTGGATGAGGCTTTGAGCAACCTGGTCTAGTGGAAGGTGTCCCTGCTGCTGGCAGGGGGGTTGGGACTGGATGAGCTTGAAGGTCCCTTCCAACCCAAACCAGGCTGGGATTCTGGGATTTAGCCTGGGCTGGTTGGAAGCTGTTTTCCCCTCTCCAAGAGCTGCTGCTGAGCGTCAGGAGAGCACAGACTCCTCAGTGTCTTAAAGCCCAGAAGGTGTTTGTGGGAGCAGTCAGATGTGAAGCCGAATGTCTCTGTTTCAGCTGTTGTCCCTACGGACTCAGTCACACTTGGATGCTGTCCAGTGATCTTTCCCTTAATTGTCAGATTAATGTCATAAAGCTTTATTTAGGTGAAACCCTCAAGGTTGTCAGTTCTTAAGCAGCTCAGTTCCAGTTAGTGCCAGTAATGTGTTTGTAGCTGGACTGGGCTTCCAATAAGACACAGCCTGTGATGAGATGGGCTTAACACAAATCGGCATTTATTGGAGGAAAAATCCTGTTAGAGAAGATGGAAGAGCTGTCAGCTGGGCGTGTTGATGTCACCAGCGTTTGTGTCCTCTCACCTGGAGGTTCTGGCAGGAAATCACAGCCAAGCCTTTGGCAGCAGCACGCGGCAGTTTCCCTCTTCATTGCTTCAGACACGGGCAGCTGCTGGTCTCCGAGTTTGGGAAAATGGGGTAGAAGTTTGTGGGCAGGACACGGGCTTTTCTTTCAGTGAGTATTTGAGTTTTGAGTTGTTTCTCAGGGCAGTTTGCTTTTAAAAAACAAAATTGCCTTTTTTTTTTTGTAGTAAACTAGTTACACAAAGCACGTGATGTTTGAACTCTGCTTTGATTGCAGTGCTTCTTTAAATTCAGCACCTGTTGCCTCAAACCCTCAGATAGATCTAACTTCTAACAATCTCTGATTTCCAGATAGAAAATAGCTTTAGAAATGACAGGCGACTTTCCTACAGATGCTCTGAAATGAGGCAGAGAGAACGAGGAGCCAGCAGTGCCCAGCAGACATTTCTCTGTTTGGCCGTGCAGCTCATCCACCTCCCTTCTGCTCTAGTGATTCCTGGCCTGTGCTGCCCCTTGGCCAGCTGCTTGGGTGGAAGCTCCAGGGCTTGTTGAAAGAGCTGAGAGGATGGGAAGTGCTGGTACTGTTGTAGAGGATTTGGAATTGCAGGGAACCACAGAATCCCAGACTGGTTTGGGTGGGAAGGGACCTTCAAGCTCATCCAGTTCCAACCCCCCTGCCAGCATCAGGGACACCTTCCACTAGACCAGGTTGCTCAAAGCCTCATCCAACCTGGCCACAAACACTTCCAGGGAGGAGCAGCCACAGCTTCTCTGGCCAACCTGGGACACTGGCTCACCACCCTCACACCAAACAATTTCTTCCTCACATCTCAGCTCCATCTCCCCTCTGACACTTTCAAGCCATCACCCCTTGTTCTGTCCCTCCCTGCCCTTGTAGAAGAAGAGGAGTGGCAGTTGAGATGAGTGGAAAAACACAGGAACAGTGATTTCTGCTACATGCAGGACAATTTGGCTGTTTTTTGGACAAGGCTGGGTCTTTCATAAGATGGAGGGTTTTTTGTAGGAAACCTGGAGTGATACTGTCTGATTATCTTACCTGTATTTAGAATTTTATCCTAGTACTCAAGGAATTTTAATAATGAGATTTTTAAAGGTCATCCCAGGATCAGTACTCCGAGGGGTCATTTCTGGAGACCTGGGACATCCTGAAGATAGAACTATACATTTCACATGATCTGTGCACAGGCTGCCCCTAATCCCACGAGATCCTGTCGTACCTACAGGCCGCTGCGGAAGCCTGAGCGTCTTGTAACACTTGTACCTCAAATGAGGCTTTGAAGATACCTGGGATAATGGTGTTAACCCAGGAACAGCAGCTGTGGAAGCTGCCTAAACTTGAAGGCATAGGGTAGGTGGACATCAGGAGTTAGCAACGGAGGGTCATGTTTGTTCAATCAGGAGCTTTTAAAATCAATGTGGTTGACTTGTCGTTGGGTTTCATTGATCTCCTTGGCTGTGTTAAAATCAGTGTAAGGGTATCTGAAGAGTTAGCACCTTTGAACGATGTCTTTGGTGGACTTTTCTCTTAATAGCCACGAATGTTTGTTTTTTCTTGGATTTTATAGGCGACACTGTGTAAAATACCAGCTTGTGAACCTCTGTCCTAACCCAGTGACTTGTTTGCCCAGATACTCATGACACAAGGAAATACATCAAACACCAGCTCAGCCTCGGTGACAGAGAAAACAGTCATGGTGCTCTGACTGCTTGTATTTCAAGTGTCCGTGGAATTTGTAACATAAACCAAAACAAACTCTAGAACCACTCTGGGGGGGGAGGAAAAGAAGTATAGAAGCCAAAGTTCCCCCTTCACTGGTCATGTTTGGA
>NW_010298284.1:0-1337 GCF_000700745.2 Antrostomus carolinensis
TCCGTCGGTGGCTCGGGCGGGGTGACATGGGAAGGGGTACTTGGATAGCAAATGCCACCGTGGATTTTCCCCTCTGCCCTGGGCTCCGTGCCTGGAATCTGACCATTAAGGTGGCTCTTGCACCTCAGGTGCTGGAGGTGGGTTTTTTTCCCTCGGCTGAAGCGAAAGCTGAGGAAAGATAAATCAAAAGCTTTAATTTTACCCTGACTATAACTTTTTCTCCCTGTAGCTGTTCTGGGTTCGCTGGTGAAGAGGGAGCGATCTGGGATTTCGTCCTTACCGCAGCAGTCGGGCGTTGCGGTAGCGATCGCGTTTTTAGCGCTGGTGCGGGACCCGCCGCTTTCCTGCGCTCGAGCAAAAGCTTTTGAACGCGGCCGGTTAATTACCAGAGCTCTTGTTCGTTACGTTTGCGAGGGGAACGCACACAGGGCAGAAGCAATACGGTTATTTTAGGGACGGGTAAATTAAACGACCGAAGAGACTCCCATGTTTAGTAAATGCGACAACGGTTTGACACCCGCGCCCAGTAGCCAAGAAGCGCTGGTGTCCAGCGATGGGCAAGAAAACTCTTTTAAAAACGAAATACCATCCAGGCACTGTGAGGTGTGGGCTATTTGGAAGGACAAAGCTCTAAATGCGGTGGGGCTGCCTTGCCCTGGGAGCTTTGTCCAGACCTACCTCCCCTGGGCGGAAGGTTCCCAGCGGCTCCAACGGGAATGGCGCCCAGTAGCCAAGAAGCGCTGGTGTCCAGCGATGGGCAAGAAAACTCTTTTAAAAACGAAATACCATCCAGGCACTGTGAGGTGTGGGCTATTTGGAAGGACAAAGCTCTAAATGCGGTGGGGCTGCCTTGCCCTGGGAGCTTTGTCCAGACCTACCTCCCCTGGGCGGAAGGTTCCCAGCGGCTCCAACGGGAATGGGAGATGGGACGGCCGCGGGGATGTCAGGGTGTTTGCAGCTTGTCTGTCCGCACGATGTTTTCCAGAGGAGATAAAGGTCTGGCTTCTCGGGTACTTCCTGCTGGCCGTGCAAATCCCATCCGTCTTGCGAAGTCACAGTGCGCGCTTTACGATCCCCGGGTGCCGGGGGAATGGAGGGGGGGGGCAGGGCTGGGGCAACGGGGCCCTGATCTCACCCCCCCAACCCCCAGGATCGGGGTCTGTACCTGGCCGGGGAGCGAAGCCTGGAGGGGCAGCTTGGGGGGAGCCGGATTTAACATGACACGGTGCTGGGGCTTTATTTGTCTTAAAGGTGATTCCCACCCCCGCGGAGATGCAGGACCGGCAGCGTTCCCAGCCCTCCCCTGCCCTGGGGTGCCAGCTCTCAGCCCCGCCGGG
>NW_010298285.1:0-10120 GCF_000700745.2 Antrostomus carolinensis
GGAGCTGCAGGTCGTGGCCTTGCTGATGGTGAGGGGATGAGGGACTCAAAACCAAACTACCCCATAAACCCCCATGCTGTGCTTGGAAGGGGGGTGAGGGCACAAAAATGGGGAAAATCGGTGCTGATTTATATTTAAAAAATAAAAAAAAACTAAAACAAAAAAAATCCCACAAAAAACGTGGGTTTTGAGTCTTCTCCACCCGCTGCAAAGGTAAAGAGAAGTTAATAATAGGGGGACAGGACGGGGTCTTGGCTCTTGGCTTGAGGTCTCTCGATGGCTGGGGTCCACCTGAGAGCACACAGCAACGCTTTACAAACCCCCTTTTAATCTGAATTGGAAGCAGAGGCAGTCGCGGTGATTCGTATCCCTTCCTGTGAATGCTCAAGTGAGGAGCCCCTACAAACAGGAGCTGGTTTTAGAAAAGCTGCTGATTTTAGGGAACGCTCCAGCTAATCGTGTTCCGTGCGCTGGTAGGTCGGGAGAAGTGGCAGGATCTGTGTGTCGGGACAGCTCCTGACCTCCAGGTACAGTCAGGGGGTGGAAATACTGACAGACGTGAGGAAAACACCCAATTATTCTGAAATACAGACTGGGGGGGAAAAGCATTTTTACTTTTCAGAGCTACCCTTGTACTTTTAATCAGGGAAAGATGCTGCGAGTTCTTGAAGTCGCTGAGCTTGTCTTGTGGGAAACGTTGCAAAATTTGGTTCTTTTATATATTGCTGCTTCAGAGAAGATGCTCAGAGGAACTTGAGGAGCGTGTGGTGAAAGATGTGAGAGATGCTACTGATTCCTTAGCCCAGGCAAAGCTCGACTGCAGCAGGTTCTTCATCTGAAGTAGTATCAATCGTTCTCGTGCAAAGGCAAGGCAAAAAACAAGGACCAGATTAAAAGGGATGATAGGGAGGTGGGACTAGGAGTAAAAATAAGGTATTGGGGAGGGGGAGGAAGGGGGTTGCTGGTGGAGAATTGATCTAAGCTGCTCCTTGAGGAAAGGAAATTCAACGTCTGGGACGTGAGAATGAGGACAGGAGGAAAAAGCTGGAGGTGCAGGGAGTGTGAGAGCGGGTAAATTGGTGGAATTATGAATATAAAAACTCTGTGTGTGTGTGTGAACACTGTGGATTAAACTTGCCCTTGGATTAAACGAGTGTCAGTCTTAACTGAAGTGCCTGGAGTTGCACCCTGCCCACAGCCGGCGGTAAACGCGGTGCTGGGCTTCACGCTGAATTTCTGCTGCTCTGCCTTTGGCAGCTACACTTTGGGGTTGCTGTTGTTTTACTGTCGTCGAATGAGTTGGTAGGGTTTAAAAAAAAAAGAGAGGAGGGGCAGCCAAAGCATTTGGTGTTGTTTTTAATGGCTTTGAAAATATTCTAGGTGCAAATATTTGAAAACTATGTGCCAGAGATGAGCAGCATTTGATGTCTCGGAGCTAGGCGTGCTTTCAAACACGAGGCTGCAAATGGTAAATGCTTGTTTATTTTTTTCCTCCTAATCATTCTTCTTATTAATATGAGCTGACTTCAAGTGAAAAGGGTGTTTTGAAGTTGGTAGCTTTTCAGGTCTGGAATAGTTCTTAGTCTTGAGCAAGTTCTGTGTGTTACAAAGAATTTTGCTTATTCAGGAGCAGGGCTTAACAATAGTCACATATGCAACGGTTTATAGACTGTTAGAGCTAGTGAGTCAAAATTGGGGATTTATTTAGCTGTTGTGTGTCCAAAGATCGTTAGTAAAGAATCTGTCACTGGAGTTCCTGCAGAGATTCAGACTGCATGTGGTACAAAAAGCCCTGTGCTTGACAAGACACGCTGGAGGCCTGTAAGAATGGAGAAATGGTGAATAAACCTCATGTGCTGCGGCTTGCAAAATGAAACAGCTCTTTGCTCTCATTGGTATTTGGATTGATAAACTCGAAGAGAACAGCAAAGCATCTATCTTTTTCGTGAGATGTACTGTTAATCATGGGAATACTGCTGACAAAAAAAAAACCAACCCCACAAAACAACAAACCTTGGAACGTTTTGCTTGGTGTATCACCTCTCTGCTTCTGGCTGTGGAAGCCCTGAGAGCAGTTTCTTGCTGCAGTGGATTTCTTGCGACTAATCTTTTGCTTGGTGTTTGCTTGGTTGCAGCTCTCTGTCCACATCAGACATTGCAGGTTGTTTTCTTCAGTGCTAAAACACACTTACTTATTAATTGGGTTTTGTTAAGAGTAGTTATTGTTTTCTCTCAGCACCTAAGAACGAGCGACAAGCACTTTTTCTAGTGGCAAAGGTGATATAAATGACTGAATATGTCTTTTAAGATCCTATTTTTGTTGCCCTGTTTTTCTTTCCTTAGCTATTTTTATACTGAAATTTCTTAGGACTTCTGCTGGGACTCATAAAGTGAAGTTTAGTGTTTTCTCAGTGCTCATACAGTATTAGTGGATGGATTTAGAATAGCTAACAAACAGAAATACTACAAAATTCAGCTTCTCTCTTATAAGGTACGTGTGAATTCTTTCACATGCAATTTTTGCTTGGGGGAAGTGCGAAAGAGTTTCTGAAGTTGACCTCAGCTCTGAGTCAAAACAAAACTAAGGTTTGGGTTTGTTTTTTTTTTAAGATAATTCGTTAGAAATTAATAGAGAGATAACAAGATAAGCTGTTTGAAAACTTTGCCTGTAACTGGGTGCAGCAGTTCAGATTAAATGGGGGAAGAAGATGATGGGGTGACTCTAGTGAGATCTCACTCTGAGCTGTGTGGTGGGATGTGCTCCAAAAGATCCCCCTGATCCTTTATTTTCTGCTTAGGAATCCTGTCCAGCTGATGAGAAACTGGAAGTTTCTCACTTTGTTTAACAACCTTTGTGGTTTTCATCTTGAATATTTCATTAAGGGTTGGTTTTGTTGTTGCTTTTTTTTTTTTTTCCTCTTCTTTTCCTTTGGGGAATGAAACCTTTGGAGATGTTCTTGTCTAGGCAGCCTATTGTTAATTGCTCAGTGTATAAACACTTCACCTTTCCTAAACGCTTAACCACAATGAACAAGCTGTTGAGTTGGTGCTGGGAGGTTGTATAGAAAATAGCTCCCCCCCCTCCCTTCAATGTCAGTGAATGGAAGACCATCCTCGTTAGCGTGAAACCCTTAACGAACCGTCACTTTGGAGTGTGCTAAGAAAATTCAACACATTGTTTACCAGAAACCACGACCATTTTAAAATCTGATGTACAGATCAGAACGTCTGGGTTGTTTGTTCACATCTCGGTGTGTACCGAGGCTGATGCTCTTCACTTGAGTTTTTATTGGACTTTAGATCAAAGATGGCTCATGCGAGGCCATTAAGTCGTGTGTGTCTTGCGAGCCATTGAATTACAGCCCCAGCACCCAGGCTTCATCAGGGACCTGGCAGCAGAGCTCTGGAGCAGCTAGAACACACCACTGAAACAAAAAAGATTCAAGTGGGAGTGAGGGGAGAGAAGGTAAAAATGGAGGTGGAGACTTCTGTGCTTTGCTGGTGTCTCAGGGAAATAATTTCTAAGGGGTGTAAAGCTGGTTATTTGTGTATTTGCAGAAATTAATGTAATTGCTTATTGAGGAAAATGCAAATTAAAATGCACATTCTATTACACTGCTGCTTTCAAAGGGAAAAAAAAAACCCTTTACTTTTTGCTGCAGTGTTAAGAAGTGAGGTGGTATCTTTAGTGGACATAAGATAGGTAGAAAAGAATCAACTTATCTGCTTTGTGCTGTTGTTAATTAGTTTTTTTGCTTACAAGACAGTAATGAGTGCACATTAATTATTATACCTCCAATCTATTACAAAGATCAGTATGAAATCTCTCAGAAAAAGGCAAACTTGTCGGGGCATACCTTGAGATTTCTTTAAAGAAGGCTCACTAGAGAAGTTCCTTTAATTAGATAATTATAATGTAATTCACTGAGAAGTCTGTCCTCTTAAGAACTTTATTGAGAAAGAAAAATACAGGCAGCTATCTGAAAACCAGAAGCTTTTTTTCAGGGCATCCTCGTTCCTCCCCATGGTGTGCACGTTTGCTTTCCTGTCTCGCTGCCTCCGTTCTATAATTCAGCTTTAGTTTCAAATGAAGACAGAAAACTGGAATAGGTGGATCTGACAGCTCAGAGTTGGTATGAGTGCATTTGAAATGTATCGTGTGTCACACCTCAGTCATGAGGAATGCACTCTTAAAAAGAAATTCTAATTAAAGAGATGCTTTTTCAATGTTTTGTGGTTTTTTTTTTGCTAACTGAAATGCAAAAAGGTGCTTTAGCCAAAGCAAAAACCACGTCCTCAGACGTAGGAATCCCTACAGAAGGCTGGAATTACTAAATAACGTGCTGGAATTACTAAATAACATCTCCATCTTGGTCTTTAAAAGAAAATAATAGTTTGATCTATTATAGTATACCTCAGTGTGTTGTATATATCACAAAACTTTTACACTCAACCTCTGAAAAAAGAAACTTTTTTTTCTGTTGTTTTTTTTTTTCCCCCCTCTGGGTGAAGCCAGTGGCAGTTTTTGAAAGAACCAATTTAATGGAGAAAAGCTTTAGTCCATTTATGTTCTTTTCAGGCTTTTCAGTCAAACCATGGAAGATCAAGTCAAGAGTTATGGGCCACAGCTGTGTTCCTCCATTGAGACCTTCTATAGGACATCAGATGAGCTGATTAAGAAATGGTGACCACAGCTCCCTTCCCTTATTCACTCTGAAAGGCAAATCCCTCCCCTTGATGGAGAAGCTTTGCCTTGCAACCATATTTTCCCATTCACCTTTCAGTGGGCGGCTTAGATTTGATTAAGAAATACTGTCCTATAATTACATTCTGTCCTTCTCTCTCATGCTTTGAAAAGCCTCTGAAGACAATTCAAGGGGTCTGAACTTTTAAATAAGAACGATAGGGAAGGAGGGTCTTTGCAGCCTGGCTAGGTGGGTGTGCAGATGAAGTCATAAGTAGTTTTTAGCTGGAAATACTAAAAGTATCCTAAGAAGGGCAAGCAGTGCTGGCTTGTGTTTCTGAACTGCTACAGCTTTGTTCCCCACTTTCCTGGAAGGGATCAGTGTCTCTAAAGCCTGATTCCATTCCCAATAAGTTTGTAACAAATGTGTTTTCCTTTTCTTCAAACAGCAAAGCTGTATTTTATATTAAATCCTTTATTTCTTTTTGGTGTGACGTGACCTGGTATGTCTCTTGCCTGGTGCTGAAGCAAACTTTACCCAGCAATTTGAGGTAGTTTAGAATTCCACATGATGTTGTGTATTAAACGTGTTCCAGCTGAATAACAAGTGCCTTGTGTATTAAGAAAATGATAGAGATTTGTAGCTGCCTTCGAGCTTGAGCGTTATCTGCATAAATATTGCACTGCAGTCTATCAGAACAAATAATTTTGTCATCCACTAAACTTTAGCAAATACAGTTCAGCATGGATGCCTCCCCTCCTGCCCCTGCAGATCTGTGTAACTCAGTCAAATGAGGGGCTAACATCTCTTTTGACTCATTAGGGTTTGTGTTTGTTCTCTGGGAGGTTTTTATACTTGAAAATAGTTGCTAGAACTGGACAACACGATCTGCTTTTGGATCTGCTTAGGGGTTTTCCAATCATTAACGACCAGTGAAAAGTGATATGTTCTAATTTGGAGATTGTGGCTGGCTCAGTATGAGCCAGAAGGATATTTAGTGATGAATTAAGTGAAATTTGGATTGTGTGTTACTTAAAAAGAAAACCCTGTCATCTGATGGGGATGTAGATCAGTGGCTGGCTGCTTGAGCTGGGAAATCAAGGAGATCTGCTGCCCGTAGCTGTCAGGGTGTGACTAAACTATATAATTTCAGCATCGTGCTCTCCGAGGAGTGATGCCTCCAGCTCTTCCATCCAGTGATCTTCGTTAGTAGTTACAGGGTGGTTTTATTTTTGCTTCTTAGGGGAAACTTTTTAGCTCCTCGCTGTCCCTCACTGCCTCATCTCATGGAAACGTAGAAGGCAAAAGCAATGAATTCAGGCAGCTCGTTGAACCAAGCTGGCACTCTTCTAATTAAACAGAGAGAGTGATGGCTAAATATCTCTATCCTCTGCCAAGATACAAAAGTATTGGGGAAAACTACTCCTTGCTTTCCTTACTAATGATGCCAAAGGGAATGTCAGGAGGAGGAGGATGTTGAAAGGGTGACTCTTTAGATACCTGCTGCGTGGCTTCTTCTACGTTACTTTGTTGGCATGTAGTGAAACTGTTTGCTGATGGCAAGGAAATTTTTGGTGTCGTGTTTGAAATATTTCATATTTCCTGTAAAAACAAGTCAGGCTTAAGTTCACATTTGATGTCCTCAAGAGTAGAGAGGAGTCATTAGCTGGTTGTTGCACGGGAGAGCTTCGCTGCCCCTCTCCGTAGGATTGCTCATGTCTTCTGCAGCTGGAGGAATGCTGGGTACTTCCAAATAGAAGTGCCATACTGGGTACAAAGGAGGAGGTTGATGTGGATAGCTCTTTCTCTCCAAGGAGAACAAAAGTGTTGGGTTTTTTTCCTTAAAAACCACACAAACATGAAAAACATGTTTTATTTTTAAGGACAAGTATTCTAGACATAGAATAGTATCAATTATTGTGAAAAAAAAAAAAAAATCCATGTAAAACTCTGCTGTTCTACTTTTTTTAAAAAAATTTAAATCAGCTGTTTATTCACTAGAGTTGTGAGAAAGAGCCCTCAGCTTGGATTTAATGATGTTTAATCATTCTTTCAAAAATACAAAGAAGGTACTAAAAGCTGTTCAGCTAAGCTTTAAAGAACTAATAGCTATAACTCAGATTCAAAAGTGATTTAGTTCCAGAGGTAAGTCTATAATCCTACCAGTCATGACTTAATCTGTCATCAGACTAAGACTAGAAGCAAATCTATTTAACTAAGAATAGTTAGTTCACCTGAATGCAAGCAAGGATGCAGATCCTTCTCGTAAGAGTTAGTTTATTTTGAGAAAGTGTAATATTCATTATAAGAGAGTGAAAATACTGAGTGCTTTTCAAGGGTAGACTGAAGAATTCTGCCTTGAAATTTACACTACTCTTTTCCTGAACTTTTGGGGATTGTTCAGTAGCGTGGCTGCCTGACCTGCTGTTTTGGAGACTGTGGAAGTGAGGGAGTCTGAATAAAGAAGATAATATCCTGTTTATTATAAAATTGGAAGGTTTTAGGAACAGCTTTTTGAGGCACAGGATTGTGACATCAAAACCAAATTCGCCTCTCCTTCTTTTCCTTTCCTTGTCCCGTTGCTGTTTCATCTCAAGACAAATTGATGTGATGAACTCTAACCTCTTAGTAGGGTAATTTAATAAAATAAATTTGGGCCTGGGTTGATCATCAATTTTTAAAGATTAATGACTCGATATTTCACAAATTTGGTTGCCATTTCCTACCTCATCCTGTTCTGTTGACATGTTGTGGTGAGGATAAAGACACTACTCAGATACTGCCTGTAATTTATAGAAAAGGATTTCAGCCAGAACAGGATTCGTAATATGCAAATTAAGAATAATTCCATCAGGAAGGGGCAAGGGAGGAAAAAAAAAAGGTGTATTTGAGCCAGTGAAATTGTTCCTTGTGTACCAGAAAAGAGAGACCTCAAACCTTGTGAGGCTCAAACCTTGTGTGTCAGCTGGCAGGCTGGATGTAGGGAGGGTTGAGACTGAAAATACACTTCTTTGTTTTATTAATGCTACTTTAGGTCTCCTTTTTTACACCTGGGAAGAGGAAGGTTTGCTGTATAGATTTTTATTTTATTTTTATTTTCCAAGCACAAAACAAGCACATCAGTTGATCAGAGCAAGAGGACATGTAAATCTGTCTAATTCTTTGTTGACAAGACAACAGAGAAGACCTTGGTTGAGCCCAGCCGTCCAAGTGAAGGCTGGGTCAAATGATTTGCTGCTTCTAGAGCTGAGGATATGGCAGCACCTTCCTGTACAGGGATGTGGACATTCTTATGGGTGCTACATAAATAAATACGGTTTCTTGGGCTGTTGTATGGTTTTGGGGTTTGTTTGGGGTTGGTTTTTTTATTATTAGACAAATAAAAAAACAGAAGTCCTTGCAGCGTTTGGATTAATTGGTCACTCTGATTTACTCCATTTCCCAGTTAACAGCATTTATTAAAACCCATAGAAAATTTTCTAGCTGTTAGTTTTAAAAGGGTTTTAAAAGACCTAATAGTAGTTGATTGGCAAGTGAAGAAAAAAAAATGATGGAGAGGTGTGTCGAAAGCCTTCGTTATTTTCATCTTGTTGTAATCTCTGCTCCTCAAACAGATCGAAGGCACCTTTCCTGCTTAAAACAGAGCAAAATGTGACTGTGGAATACTGTACTTCTATTTAATACTATTTGCCTATTCATTATGGCTGTGAAGATAATAAGCCACAGCCTGCTGGGGTTGTCTTGTTCTTTATTGCTTCAGTAGATGGCACTGACATGTTCATTTGACTGATTGCTTTCTGTGTTGTATCAGCCGCGATGTTGTTTGAGATTAGTTAATAGTCTTGTCTTAAGATTTTTGCCAAGATGAATATGAATTAAAATGGGGGACGAAGAACAGCAGAGGACTCCCAATAACTTACCAAGTATTCACTCTCCTGGTATAATCCCTCTTTGTGTCTATCACAAAGAGATTCTCGAAGAGGCTGCTGAATACCAGGGGCTGTTAAATTGATCTCTGCTGCAGCCGCCAGTTTTGTGTGCGTGAGCAGCACCGAGAGGATTCTCTGCATGTGCCGGAGCTAAGAAAACTTCACCTCATACCTGTGCAGTGAAAGGCTTTGGGTTTGCTTTGTTTTATTAAAAATTTGCATGATACAAAAAGTAATCTGTTTTTTTGTGAATGGAACAAGGTGCTATAGATCAAAATGTAACCGGTTCTGACCTTGCTCACGAAGCTTTTTACCACTAGTGGAAAGTTACGTTTAATTTTGTCATTTTATTGTGGAAATTACATAGAATTTTCCCTATCGAAGGTTGAGTGTGGGGTTTTTAAAATGTTTTTAATATATAATGTCTGAACTCTTGCTGTGAACCTCAACTCTGTATTGTTTACGTGACAATTGGTGATAAAAGTGATAGAGGCTGAATGTAAAAAAAATAATGTTTAAAGAGCGTGGCCAAAAGAAATAATAACGCTTTCTGGCCTCTGAAAAACGCAGCTTTCTGAGTGCATTGTAGCAGGCCATGATTAAAAGGACATAATAAAGGGAGGGAAAGTGGGGACATAAGAGAAATGGCTGTTTATCTCCTCTATTCCTGCTTTAGAATCATGGAATGGTTTGGGTTGGAAGGGACCTTAAAGCTCATCCAGTCCCAACCCCCCTGCCAGCAGCAGGGACACCTTCCACTAGACCAGGTTGCTCAAAGCCTCATCCAACCTGGCCTTCAACACTTCCAGGGATGGGGCATCTACAACTTCCTTGGGCAAACTTCCTTTGTTAGGCCACGTTGAAATATAACATGGCTTGTTTTGTTGAACTTGTACCTCGTTAATTATTCTTAAACTGCCTTGTTCACTTGTGCACAGGTCCTGACCCGTGAATACGTAAGCACGTACTCTATCCATTTGAGCAGTCTCACTAAACTTGAATACTTGCCGCATTGGGCAGTGGTAAGTGTGAAAGGAAGCAAAAAGATAATCAGTTTGGGTTTGAATCCTGACAGTTTGGGGATGGTGGGGGTGTAAAATATTGAATTTCCAACTAATGAAAATTGATGGAGCTCCCTTGACTTGGAGTCAGTGGCATTAATTTTGCATCCCTTAAAGCTCTGTTACCGTCTGCTCTGGCAGAGAGGGTTTCAGGAAGGATGTTTGGGGGCAAACATGTAGAAAACTTGAAAATGCTATGGCATGTCACTCTCTGCTGTTGTCACAATTATGGAAATAGAATTTGTTGGGAATTGATGCATTCTTGCTTGACTCATAAAGTGAAATGATTACTTTATGTTGGGCAGTAAGCATCTCCTTTTAGACTGTTCTAATGCAAAAATATATGCATGTTTGATTCTGGATAATTCAAATTGTGTGTATTTACTATAATTGCTTCAGGCTTCTGCAGATGTAAGTACCAGTGGAATTAACTGCGTTGACTCTT
>NW_010298285.1:10147-32150 GCF_000700745.2 Antrostomus carolinensis
AAATACTGTGAATTGTTTTAATGTAAAGTGAATGCCTCTTTTTATACCATGTATCCATATCGTGTTTCCCAGCTTATTAACACTTCAAAAAGCCAAACCAAAAATAAAACCTCAGAAGCCTATGGAAAAAAAAAAAAGGGGGAAGGGGGGATTTTATGAATTGCAATAAATGAAGCAACATTAACTTCCAGAAAGCCAAAGCTATAAGAAATATATAGCATTTTAATAATGCTTTTTAACATCCAGGGCCATTATATAGTAAGTTCCCACATTTTCAGGGAACTGTAGGATCCTTTTATCTTTTTTTTTTACTGATCCTGTGTATCTTTTTTTTTTACTTTATTTATTGTTTTATGGTGATCCTAAAGAGTATTGGTTGTTTTGCACATTGAAAAGCTATTCTTAAAGCTAAGTTCAATAGCTGAAAATTGAAAATATAGGTAGTTGGGGGCATTACCAGAGGTTTTGGTCACTTATTATGTAGAACAAAGTTCTGCAGAAGTCATGTTTGTTTATTCCCACTGAGGATGCCAGTGCAGGAAATGGGATTTTCTTAATCCTCGTGCTTTTAAGTGCTTTGGGGTTTTATGTTTTGGGGTTTGGGGATGTTTTTTTAGTGACTGAATATTTCTCTGAAAACCTATTCCTGTGATTCCAGGTTTGAGCCTAGAACACATTTTTAGAGCACAGTGTGAGCTTCCAGAACCAGTTTAACATTGACATAGTTATAATTAACTTAAAGGAGTTGGTAAAACAGGACTTGCTGTGGAAATTGGCAGGAAAGTCACATTTTCATCAATCTATCTCCCTTGTGATGATAAGCTTCAGAGCTGAACAGCGTGGTGGGGTGCCTGGGGTCCTCCAGCACTGGTTACTGAACTGACTGAAAGCAGCTGAAATCCTTTGAGCTTGTCATGACTCCTGTAGGACACCAGCCACCTTCCAGGCACAATGGGTGGGAAATTTCAGAATTTGGTGAACTTTGGGTTCAGGTGGAGGATTTCTTGTGTTTCAGGGCTTGGCTGGGTGAGGAGGTTGATGCTTGAGGAGCAGAGGCCAGGAGCTTGGCCAGGAAGGAGGTGGGATCAGTGACTACTTTTGCTGTCCCAGCTCATCTCCTGTCTGTCTGTCTATCTGACTTTTAAATTGTAGTTAATTCATGTATTTACAGTAGCTATTTAATTCATTGCTTTGCTTGTCTTTTCAAAGAAACACTGAATCCTGAATCATTTGTAACTCTTCCTCGTGTGTTTTCCTTTTCTTTTCCTTCTTTGTCTGCTGTGTTAATTTGCCTATAACTAACTTGATAGTGTGTCATCCTGGAGAAAGGGAATCTAGCAATTGGAGGGTATAAAACTGACAGTTTTCAAGAAAATATGCTCTCAGAATAATTGAAAAAATCTCCAGGGCTATTGTTACTCTTTGGAGATGCAATTTGAAAGTCTAAAAACCAGCAGGGTTCAAACCAGAGGAGTAAAGGGAGAAACTCATTCCTGCCCAGGCAAACTGATGGCTCTTTGGGGAAAGAGAAGCAAAAATAACTTCTTACATGTTTTCCTGGGTGTTTTCTTCTTTGCTCTGGTAACTGAGTGAGTAGTTCTGGACCATGCAGGGACTTTGTAAGGACAGAGGATACCCACTCAGGTGATGTGATGGTGACACTCATTCGTTTGTGCAGCAATTCCTTTTCTCTTATGGAATATCAATTATAGGAGTTTTTCTGTTTGAAGAAGTGTCATTGCCAGTGGCTTTGAGAAGCAAATACAGGATTTTCCCCTGAGTCTGTCCACGGATGGCTCTTGCCAGCAAAGGAACATGAAGGTCTTGAGCAGGAAATTTTTTTCACCATCTTCCACGCAGCTCAGATTACGTGTTTTCATTAGACATCTGCTTGAATAATTGGTTCCTCACAAGTGGGTAAGTTAAAATAATCGGAGGAATAAACTTTTTGAGTAGTTGTGTGCAGTTATTAGACATATATTCTCTCTGATATCTCCTTATTTGCATTTTTCAGTATTTGCAGCAGGCTAGAAATTTTACTCTAGAGCTGCATGTAAAAATTCTTTATTGGGAGGGAGAGTGGAAGGTCCTTGATTTTTTTGCAACCAAGATTTTTAAACCTGTTTGATCAAATTCAGTTATATTTGTGTAAGAGATGTAGTTTTAATGGAAACCAGTAATATCTAAGGATATTTTTTTTTCTAGTGTTTTAAAACAAAATGAGAAGGGCAAATATGCTTTATTGAATGCAGAACCAATTCCCAATAGACCAGTGAAATGCTGCTGTGTTTCGCTTTTGCCACTCCCAGGAGAGGGATGAATGAATGAAAGAATCATTCAGTCTGAGCTTCCCACCTGTCCTTAAAGTTAATTTCCAGACTGCCAGCTAAAGGAACTTGTGTCAGGATTGAAAACTATTTGTTCTGGAATCAACTTCTGGACAAATGAAAGATGCATCTCGTTTCCAAGGCACCTATCTAGCACCTTTCCCAATCCCTAAACTTTTCTTTTTGCTTCATGAACATTTATTTAGAAAAAAAGAAAGTAGCTGGTGTCAACAGATACCTACAGATGTCTTTAATCAGTTTCCAAATGTGTAACAATGGTACAAAGAAACATAATAAAGTCATGTGGTTTATTTTAACACTCTTTTAGGGTCAAGAGCCAAATTGTTTCTGCTGCGTTTGGTTCTTGAAGCTGTTATAGGATCTTGCCATAAGTTTTTCCAGGATTATGAGCCGTGCAAGAAAAGAAGTAGGGTTTCACCCAGTATTTAAATACTATAAGTTAATAGCAAGGTGAGAATTTTGCACATTGTCTCTAAAACGTCACTGGCTAAACTAGTGTCCTTATTTTCCTTTTATTTCCTATGATTTTATTTCAGTTTTAACTCATCTTTAGTTGTACTGCGGTGCAGCTCCACATTTCTTCTGATACCTTTTCTCCACACAGAGCAATTAAGTTGTTCCTCCTCCCCTCTTTTCCTTCCCCCACCCCCTTTTTCGGAAAATAAAAGATCTAAGTAGGTGAGAATGGACAGTTTTATAAATATTTCTTAAAAGTTTATAGATCTTTCTTAAAATTAGATCTACCTTGATGGAAAAAAATTGTAAATAAACCCCAAACAACTGATATACTGTAATTGCAAAAGGAAGAGTTCTGTTTATTTATTTCCAAGACCTTAAAACATAAGGTGTTAATTCTCCATCATTAAACTCTCTTGTTGCTCATAGCTTGTCCTGGGCTGTCACATCCACCACATAAATTTATATTCAGTTTTTGCAATACCTTTAATAGCTCCAGCTCTGTCATCTTTGCCAGGCTGGCTTTTCCCCTTGTACAACTGTTTACAAGTTCTGACTCATCTTTGTGTTTTCCTTTCATCATAGCTGCAGTGATTTCTCCTGGTAGGCGTGTGTTCTGTTTGTTCTTGCTTAGTAGGTGGTGGCAAACTATTTGTTTACTTATGGAAAAGAGAGGAAGAAATTTAGTTCTTAGTCGTGTGCGTGTCTTTCAGTGACTCATGTAGTTGTCCACGTGCGGGTGGGATGGCAGAGCTGGTCCTGCAGATGCTCCAGCTGCCTTTAGTGTGTTGTACAATGAAAAAGAGACAATTTTAATTCTTTAATTTTTTTTTTTTCATGGAAGAGGTCAAAAATATGAGTCAGTAACAGGCAATCTTTAATGTGAAGAAGAAATCCTTAAGCGTGGTGCGTGGCAGGAGCTCCGCTGGCGCAGCAGCCAGGTACCTGGAGAGCGAGCTCACTGCGCGCTGCGGAGAGCCATGCAGATGCTCTGGCAGCCTGGGCTGGGTGGGCAGCATGCTCTGAATTCCCAGCTTTAACACAAAAAACCCACCCCAATGCAGAGCAGATCTTATTTGAGGAAGTTAAAAAGACCTGTCTTTAAAGTGGTTTGGGTTAAATAAACACCGTTTCTTCCTAACTTGCAGAATATATATGGTATGAGGGCGTGGATTTACAGGGGGAGTATCCATAGATACCTAAAGAGAAACAGGTGGGGAATATCCCATGCAGTATCAAAGATGCTTTTGTGCTGAGAATTACTGAATTAAGGTGTAACAAAACTGCTTTGTTAACTAACCAACGTTGTTAAATTCTCTTTCCTTTTTCAAACAGGAAAATCTTTGCTGGCCCACACAGGAAAAGCAAAAGCAGTTGACAAAGGGCTTGTAATTTATATACTGACAGCCTACTTCATTGTTAAACATGATTCTTTAATGCACTATATCTGGTGTGTGATTGATTTCCTTGTAGCCTGTTACCCAGCTGAAACTAGCAACATATCAGCATTGTTTTCTTTTTCCTTGGAAATTGAGGATAAATTCAGCACTCTTTGAAAAATCTCATGTCCTGAGACCTCGCAGAGCTGGTGAGCGACGGCACTTGGCAGCTGTTTAATTGGTCTCTAGAAGATTGTAGTGCTAAGGCCCAGTTTTTGTTACACTGTACAGATCTCAGCTCTGTTAGTGAGACTCAAGGGTTAAATTCCCAACACTGTCGCATATGGCAGTGAGCAGAATCACAGATGTTGATGATACAACATAATTAGTATTCTTTTATGTAAATGAAGGCTGTCAATGTTACCATAGTGTCTATACTCTTTTGAGCTGGAATCTATGCCACTTGGTCTCACCAAGGCTAGATGAGATTGTTTCACAATTTTCTATCAAGACCTGAGCGGAAAAATAAAGAAGAAAGAGGGGGGAAAAAAGGTCAGGGAGGAAGGTGAGAGGAGGGTGGGAAGGGATGTTTCCAACTTGGAAAGAGGAGACCAAATCAGTCCTTTGTTTAGTGGAGGATTTCCAAAAGTGCCTTTGCAGGTCCTCGGGTTTGTGAGTGAATGAACACAGCCCCTATTAGAGGTGTAGCAGATTTTTGAACTGTTTATTAAAATAAACAACTGAAATGGTTAATTTAGACGCTGCAGAATCATTCTGTGGAGATGAATTCTGAAGTGGCCACTTGTGCTTTAGAGTCCAGAAGAGTTAAAGAATAGAAGAGCTTTGATTTGTCTTCTATAGATTTCCATCTTCAGCAGCAGCGTCACTGCAAAAATATAGTCATTAAAGTAAATTTGCATAATTTAGGGACCACTAAAAATGTTTTCTTAGCCTGGTCAGATGGGTTTTCTGCATACCAATCGAGGTGACTGTTCAATACTTACCCTACAGCTTTGGGACAGCACGCTGTGGCCTTCGTTATGGTAAACTTTGCCCCTCGTGAAATTATTTTCTTTTTTAACTAAATACTCTGTATGCCAGACCTGACACTTTCCGTGACATCTGTAACCACTTTCTGACTATTATTGCTGTCCCTCCTATCAGCACTTTGTATTGTATTCAAGTCCTGTAGTCGTAGATGCGTCAGCAAGTTAATTTAATCTTCCTTGGATTATTACAACAGATATGTTTTTACAATCTTTCCTGCCTCTGGCAAAATGCAGGTTTTTCCCTATTTTTTCTTTCCTCTGTAGTTCTTATTTTCTTGCAGTTCAACACTTGACAACTATTCATTACTTCATTTTTATTGTTTGAAAAATCATCTAGAAATGAAATTTAATTCAGAACAGATTTTTTTTTTCCTCTTTTTCCCCATCTCCTCCCCCTTTTCTTTCACCAAGTTATCGAAGGAGCCAAAACTGAAGTGATCACAGGAGGTGCACGGTTTTACTCAGTTTTTTTTTTAACTTGGATTTATTTTTTTCTCTGCCATATGTTGGGTCATCCACTACAAAAGACTTATGATGAAGAGGCTACATGTGATCAACAGACTTAGAGATGAGCAGAAAATGAAAGCAGCAAAATGAAATTCCAGAGTGCCTCTTCCATATGATGTTTCTCTAACATCTAAGTCTTTGGGTTCCTAGGTGTGTTCATGCTTTGACTCCCAGATAATTCTCTTCTCTGTAATAAATGTGTCCTCTTACACTGAGGGGATTAATCGCGTTCAGAAGCAGCCCTGCCAACGTTCTTCGTTTGTTTACGTGCATCACAAGAAATATTCTTTCTCTAGGGCTTTGAAGCTGTGCTGCCTTACAATGAAGACTTAAGTAGTAATTAAATTCTCCAAGAACCGCCAAGACTCCTCAGGCTGCAATGGGGATGTTCCGCGCCCCGGCTGCTGCGTCGCGGAGGAAAGGATGTTTCAACATGACTCCGTGAGTAGCGCGAGCCAGCGGGTCCGGCTGCTGAGTCGGTGCCCTGATCTCTTTTACTTGGATCAGAGCATTGGAGGGGCTGTACAAAAGAAACCACAGTTGTTTCACTTGTGCTCTTTGTATGGCTGAGTATCTGTTATAAAACACACGGGTGCAGGACGCGGAGTGAAAGCTTTTTGTGCTTTCTAGTATCCCTGCTTTGATTTCTTTTCAGTTACAATATAGTAATTTAGTAAATCAGTTGCTTTTTCTGTGTCTGTGTGCTCATGCATGCACACGTGCAGATGTTCCTTTAGGTTTACTGGAACATGGTGTTACACATTTCATATATTTTTTTCCCTGCTGATTTTTTTAAAACATTAAAATATTTGGGAGGTTGGGGGGAAATCAGAGAATTCGAGGGTAGAATGTAAAGCTCACAGACTTCCAAATGCTCTGGTTATGACAATTATCTGATATTTTTGTGGCTTCTGTGAGAAGTTGGTAACCTCACTCTAGTTCCTGATGACATGCATTCCCATTCCAAATTCATTTTGTATGTATCAATTTCAGGAGGGCAGCTAAAGATCAAATGTGTGTGTGGACTGAATTAATCTTTTTCTCCTTGGAAATGAGCCATTCAGGTTGGGTAAGGCATGCTGGCAGCTGTCTGGACTGTCCTTAGTAGAAAGATAGATGGACAGTTTTGTTCTGTAGACCCTGTCAATCCAATATCTTTCAGTAGTACTAAAAACAGCTTTTAAAAAAAAAAAAGAGTGCACAGAAATAATGTGGTTGGTTGAGGGAAAACTGTGCTTGGGATTGACAAGATGCGACATCTGTATTTTTATAGGTCTTTACAGCTGGTACAAAAGAGATCATTTTTAATATGTCTAGTGGCTCTATGATCTTTTTCTCTCTCTTATGGGTTTTTTTTTTTTGCCTTCCCAAGGTCAAAGCAGCGAAGACTTCTGTAAGACATGGATAGATGCAAACATGTTGGGCGGCTACGACTCGCCCAGGACCACTCTATCCTGAACCCCCAGAAGTGGCACTGCGTGGATTGCCAGACAACTGAATCTATCTGGGCTTGTCTGAAGTGCTCCCACGTAGCCTGTGGGAGATACATCGAGGAGCATGCACTTAAACACTTTGAAGAAACCAGGCATCCATTGGCAATGGAAGTTAATGATCTGTATGTCTTTTGTTACCTTTGTGAAGATTATGTCTTGAATGATAACCCGGAGGGTGATTTGAAATTGCTGAGAAGTTCTCTGTCAGCAATTAAAAGTCAAAAACATGATCCGTCAACAAGAAGTGGCAGGACATTGCGATCGATGGCTTTGGGAGAGGACATGTGCAGCCATCAAAGGAGACCTCAGGGACAATCTCAGATGCTTACAGCTCTCTGGCACAGGCGCCAGTCCTTGCTCGCCAAGGCACTGCGGACTTGGTTTGATAAGAGCTCTAGAGGTCAGCTAAAATTAAAAGAAAAGAAACAAATGGAGGAGTTGGAGAAGAAGAAGGAGGCAGCTAGGCAGCGGCGGCAGGAGATGAAGAGACAACTCCTGGAGGAGCTGGCAAACACTCCTCCGAGGAAGAGCGCGAGGCTGTTGTCTCACGTGCACAGAGAGAACTTGATTCCAAGGAAATTCAGGGAGGTGGCGACCGCTTCCCCTACCTCAAGTCAGATGCAGAGCAGCAGATTCAGACAGTTTTATTCCATCCGGCGTAAGCCCCTGATGACTCCCGGGGTAACGGGTCTAAGGAACCTGGGAAACACATGTTATATGAATTCTATTTTGCAAGTGCTAAGTCACCTCCAGAAATTTCGAGAATGTTTTTTGACACTTGATCTCTGTGAAACAGAAGAACTCTTAGCCAAAACTGTGAATGGGAAGTCTAGGATGCCTGGCAAATTGGCAAATGGGTCTGCTGCTAATGAGTCAGGGAAGACTGACAAAGTGGGATCATATGGCACGCAGAGCTTGCCAGCTGGCTTAAATGGTGGCTCCTCGATAAGCAGGAGTTTAGAACTGATACAACCCAAGGAACCGAGTTCAAAGCACATCTCCCTCTGTCACGAATTGCACACCCTCTTCAGAGTGATGTGGTCTGGCAAGTGGGCGCTCGTGTCCCCCTTTGCCATGCTGCACTCTGTCTGGAGCCTGATCCCAGCGTTTCGAGGTTACGATCAGCAGGACGCTCAGGAATTTCTCTGCGAGTTGTTGGATAAAGTACAGCAGGAGCTGGAGTCGGAAGGAACGAAGCGCAGGATCCTCATCCCTTTCTCGCAGAGGAAGCTCACCAAGCAGGTCCTGAAGGTGGTGAACACCATTTTTCATGGGAAGTTGCTTAGTCAGGTATGCACCTGCTTTTGCACGGAAATCGATTGCAGCCGTTCACATCAAGGAGCAAAGGTTCTGTTCCTTGCAGAACCACTGGATAAGTAAAATAAATTGGTTAGAAGTGCCTCCTGAGAAAGAAATCTGTTGGGTTACTGTGCAGGTTGTCAGCATTTTCCATACTTATCATGTGCATTGTAAATTCAGTTGACTTTTGCCACTTCGGAATGAAATGTGCACGAGTACAGAAGTTCTGAGCCCTTAGTTTTAAGTTTTTACCATGTTTTTAAAGTGTCTTTGTGATTTGTTTTGTCTCTTCCTGATTCTTTTTAGAAAGAGTACGATGAAGGACAGAAAGGGCAGTCATCTTGTGCTGTAAAGAATAAGCTCTGTGATCATGTAAATTTTTTTTGCAGGCATTTGAAAGTCAACTTCAGCTACTGAGCACTCTTAATGTGCGTTTCTGTAGGAGCTAAAAGTGCCTGTCATGGTGCTCAGTATCTTATTTCTGGGCAGTTCCCTTGTCTGAACCATATTGTTCCCCACAAGGCAGACCCAGAGAGCCCAGTGTGTTTTGAAACTCCTCAACTACTTTTGCTTTTCAAGGAGAAATTAAAGGTTTGCAGAACTTGACACTCAGGGGTTTGCAAGATCAGACCACCAGGAGTATTAATGTGTGCGTTCTTATTACTATTTATATCATCCTTCTCGGTGCCACTCTTCCTAAGGTTACCACTCATAAGAACTTGTGTACTTGTTAAAGATTAAAAGGTGTCTTTTTCAAGTTAAAGCTTTTGGCTTTTCAGGGAAAGGATGCTTGGAGTTATGGTTCATTTGAATCATCTCTGCAGTGCCTGAACTTCTTGTGGAATTCTTAACTAAACGTTCCTCGTTCAGTTGTGCCTCTTGGCTCTGGATGCTGGTGTGTTGTGGCTCGGGTCAGTGTTCTAGATTCAGTCCTGCAGCATGAAGATGTTCACACATCAGTGTAATTTATCTGCTGATATCATTCACTATAAATACCTTGCCAAGCTATTTATTCTACTTGTGAAACTCTTATGTACATGTACTGTATTTATTTTCAAACCCCTCTTTGCACAGAAGACTTCTCTCCTATCTGCTAGCTACAAATCCATCTTGAAGTCACTGGTGCCTTCAGTGGATGAAGCTGCCAGGCTGCATGGTTGGAAGCTGGTTTCTGGTGGATGGTTCTCACAATAATTCTCACAATAACACAGGATCTGACTAGACCTGCTTTCTGGTTTTGTTGCCTCCTCCTGTTCTCACTTTCTGCCTCTGAGTTTAATTGAAAACTTTGCTGTTCTTATTTATAATACTCTGAGGTGACATAAGAAAATAAAATTTGTCCTTTCGTGCTCCATTCACGAATAATTTTTATTTAGTTAGCAGATGAAAGATTAAAGGAATTATACACTTTGAAATATGCAAGGGAAGTAGAGGAAATATGGAAGGAAGATTGCATAATAAATACAAACATGTGCTTTTTATAGTAGAAAACAGATCCAAGGAGCTTGTTACCCAGCTGTGAATTGGTATTACACCTGTAATGGTGTTTATCTGAGGAAGTAAATCCTATAAAGGTGAATATTGTCTCAATTTTTTTGAGAATTGAGAAAGTATTTTAAATTATCTGCTCAAGATAGGCAGCTTTCAGCCTGGAAATAAACACTGTTTCTCTTGACTCACAGATCATCTTTATATCCGTGAAACTGCGCTGCCTTTTGGGCATAAACTGGCTATTGAGATGCGAGTGTAAATGCCTGTCTGCAGGTGTACGTGTTCACAACTTCATTTGCTTATACACATTTCATTCCTAGGTCACCTGCATAACATGCAACTACAAATCCAACACTGTGGAGCCCTTTTGGGATCTTTCCCTGGAATTCCCCGAGCGCTATCACTCTATGGAGAAAGGGATCGTCCCGGTTAACCAGACAGAGTGCATGCTGACAGAAATGTTGGCCAAGTTCACCGAGACCGAAGCTCTGGAAGGGAGGATATATGCATGTGACCAATGCAACAGTAAGTTGCCATTAGAAGCTCCATCTGTTTTCCAACTCTAAGCTTTCTGATGCGTGTTTTTGTGTGTCTGAAAACATGTATTATGGCCTGTACGTATAGGCAGACTGTGTTCTTCCTCGCTGCTCGTGCTGTTTTGTTTCCTCCTGTTAGTAGCTTCTCCTTTGGGTACCACTTTGGAACTGTTGTGTCATTTTTCTTTCATCTCTGACATTCAGCAGCACAATTTACTAAGGGTTTAATATGACCCTGTTCAGAACTGCTCTTGCTGCTTGTGTTGGAAGGGAAGGCAACTTCAAGAATATTTTTTGGGGGGAAAGGGGTTGATTTTAGAGACAAAAGAAAGAACCTTATTCCCTATAGTTTACTCATCTCTGTATGGCAGGAAAGCTTTTATAACAAGCCATCTATATGCTGCCTGTTCATGATTGAATCCTTTGACCAGAAATCACAGATGCAGAGTTCTCAAGGTCTGCTGCCAGGTTAGAGTTTCCATCTCTCTGTAGACATTTTTGTCAAGAAGCAATGAACTGACATTATTCTGGGAGTCTCAGGTTAATGTATTACCCATTATATGAATGTGTTTTGCTGTGCTCAGCTAGAAGATGACTTCTGCTTTCCTGTAGTAGGTCTGAGTGAAAGGTCATTATATGCCTGAAAATAATTCTAGCCTTGTGTATAATCATGCAGCTCAACTACTCTGATAAGCTGGATTAGAATTTTTTTCCATGTAGGTATTTATGGCAAATGTTCATCCCCTTGGGAGGAAAATGCCAATAATTTGATTTACGTGGCAACTAAGCAGCTGAAGTAGCAAATATTTGGAGAGATCTGTTCTCTATCAACTTGCAAATCTGTTACCAAACATCTTCACAAAGTGTTAGGAAATAGTCGTTGACTAGATGGTCTTGAAACAAAGCCAAATACAATTTGAACAGATTCTGATTCACCAATAATGTTCACCAAGTGTCAGTGTGGAGGAGTATAGCTTCATCTTCACTTTGTTTTCTTTGATTCTTTGGGAAAGCACGAATTTTACCAGTTACCTCAGAGTTAAATGGCTAAAGAAACATTAACTAGCTGGGAAAAAAAAAGTCAGAGAAAGGCAACCAGCCTCCACCTAGGTGCCAAAAACTATTGGGGACACTGCTTGTCAGACGTGATGGAGGAGGAGCAACCCATCTGTTCTGAACTGGTGCAGTGAGGTGCAGAAATCTAATTAACAGGTACATTTCTTATTGGAAGCTCTGAAAGCCACCTGTCTTCCTCCTGGTATAGTGATGTGTTCAGTGTCCTGGAAAGAGGAATCACTGGTAGTGAAGCTTGCAACTACAAGCTTTATTGTCGTGCTATAGTAAGTAGTATTTTAACAGAATACAATGGCAAATAGTATTTTTTGTTCACCTGTTGAAACTGCCACAGCCCTGGATGTCTTTGGCCCTGGCTCTGTCTTCATATTTCTAGTGTATTTTTCAGAGCAAAATGTCAGCATGAGCAGCTTGGAGGTGATAACTGATTGTGTGATTATAAGCATCACAAAAGTGAAAAAAGTTTTAAGTATTTTTAAACATGTGAGTTTTGATCCTGGAGAAGTTCCTGCTCTGGGAATGAATTAATAAGAAATGTTTACTTGCATGTCTATCCTGAGTGCATGCGAGCTGGACTACTGCCACTGGAAAAAAAAAAGAGTTTATAATGTGTTCTTTTCCCCTTCTGAAAATTAATTACACCCTCACAATCTTTAAGTTGATATTTTCTTCCTCTTCGTGGTTTTTTTTTTTGGTAGGCAAACGGCGAAAGTCTTCTCCTAAACCTCTTGTTTTGAGTGAAGCTAAAAAGCAGTTAATGATCTACAGGCTACCTCAGGTCCTCCGACTGCACCTTAAACGATTCAGGTGAGTGGGGCACACTACGTGGTGTCAGCCAAACCACTTGCTTCTGTCTTTTTGAAAAGAAGTGACTAGTGTGGGCCTGTAACTTCTCTCACTTTTTACAAAGTCACATATGTAAATATTTTACCCGAACCAGATGTGATACCCTCTCAGAGTACCACTTACATTGCAATCAGGTGCTTGTTTATAGCTTGTTTTCTAGTGTACACACAGTGTAATGTTTTGTAAATATCAATACTGATTTCCTTGAATTGTACTCGATGGTATTTTTGAGTTTGCAGGCAACTGGAAACAGTGGCTGAGAGATGGATGAACTGATAAGTTGACTGAAAGACTTGTTGAAGCCTGAAACCTGTGACAGTTAAATGCCAAAATTATATATTTACCTGATGAATAAAACGTAGCAGACAAAGTTTAAAATGTTGTGAAAAGTTTCTAAAATGGTTAGAGCAGACAGCTGAGGTGTGTGGTGTTTATACCACTGAGAGTATTTTAAATGCTGTTTGTCTGTCACAGTAGATGTTTGGCTTGCTCTGTGTTCAGCTGTTGCCAATCTCAACGATATCCTCACGATAACAAATGAGTATCGATGACAGAACCAGTTGTAGGCAAAAGATGTTGGTGTGAAAACAGGAGGAAAAAAATTATATATGATGCCTACTTGACCCAAGCACAGAAAGCTCTTTGGAGTTGTTTAGCAGTGGCTACTTTTGTGTGCATCTTCCCACAGCCCTGTACCCCTGTTGAGAAGCAGATCCCGAGTCTTTGATTCATGCCCTTTGTGTTTGCAGGTGGTCTGAACGTAATCACCGTGAGAAGATTGGGGTCCATGTCCTCTTTGACCAGGTATTAAACATGGAACCTTACTGCTGCAGGGACTCTCTCTCCTCTCTTGACAAAGAGACCTTTGTCTATGACCTCTCCGCTGTGGTGATGCATCACGGGAAAGGGTTTGGCTCAGGACACTACACAGCATATTGCTACAACACAGAGGGAGGTGCGTGTGCCTTATTACGGGGGGGAAAACAAATACAAGAAACTGGTGGTTTATTCCATAGATGTAGTGTGTTGTAAAGCTTTATGAGCAAAGTTGTTTGGAATCAAGTTTCCTGACATTTGGTAGTTTGTTTCCCAGAATGTATTGCTAGTAGCATGCTGCCTTGGTTTTTTTTCCCCATGAAGCCACAGATTGCTGCTCTTTGTGGCCTTTCAGGATGCCTTTTATTGCTCACTATTAACAGCATGAATGCTTCATTTTCTCATGCGATGTAATTCCATGGAGCTGCTCCAGCTGAGTGTCTTTTCTCAGTATCCTTGGGATGATGAGATAAACAGAAAGTGTTTTGAAACTGGACAGGGACTATTCATGAATAACATCCGCAGGGTTTTTGTGAATTTCCAGCAGTCTCTTTCTGCAGCTGAATTAGTATTGACTCTGCCTTCTGACTTGTGGAAAAAGAGCTACAAATTGGCTGTCTCCAGGGAATTTTTATTTTCCTAATTGGGTCTTTGGGCTATAATTGGTTAAATTTATGATTTGGTATTTCTAAACTTTGTTAACAGCACAGAAACAATCAAAATGTTTTCCAGATTAGAAACTCTTTTCCAAAACATCTGTAGGGGAAAAGATAGAGAAGCTTTTTCTCCTACATAGCTCTTTTTCTCTGTGGATGTTTCCTATGAACAGTTCTGAAATGCACTTAGAAGGGATGATGCCTCTCTTACTAATGTCCCCTTTCTCACTTTGATTCCTAGGTTTTTGGGTCCACTGCAATGACTCCAAACTGAATGTATGTAGCGTGGAGGAGGTGTGCAAAACCCAGGCCTACATTCTTTTTTACACTCAAAGAACAGTGCAGGACAAAGCAAGAATCTCAGAAAAACAACTCCAAGCTCAGGTGCCATCCAAAAATAGTGATAAGGACAGCAGACTGACATTCCCGTGATGGGGAGCTCTGTAACTCAATCAACCGTCTCAGTTTTGGTTTGTTTGTTGTTTTTTTTTATAAACCATTGGCATTCACATCTTTCCTCTTTGTAGGAAAAAAGGCTCGCTGCAGGAAGGGCATCGGATCATGATGTTTGCCACCCAGGGTCTGGAAAAGCATTATTGAGCTGTGCAATTCTGACACGTAGGATTGTAATCAGAATCTTGGTTTTATTTGTTGTTAAATCGTGCTCACAAAATGAAATGAGAAGGTTTGGTATCGTTCATCTCATATCAGAAAGGAATTGCATAAAGTGTGTATAACAAATGAACACAACCAGGGAATAGAAACGTTCAGCTGGCTTCAAAAACCATCAGTCCCTAGTAATGCTGATAAAACTCCAGAAGGAACAGGTATCATACCCTGCCCTCGAATTGCCGTTCAGATTTCCAGAGTCTGAATCACACAGTCACCCAGGTGTTTATTTGAACGGCTGTTGGAGTTGACTGCCTTGAGAGTCATTCTTGCTGGAGAAATGTTTAACGTTCTTCTGCCAGAGAAAATATTCCCCCAGGTCTCAGCTATCTCTGCGATACCAATTTCTTTGCCATCAGTTGAGGGCAAACCCATGGCTGGCAAGCATTGTCAGCAGCTCTTTTTCTCAGTGTTACTGAGGCTGTGTGTGTGCTTGAAGGTTTATTCTCTGGGCTGAACTGAATTGGCAGCTAAATTCATTAGGAATGTGATTTTAAAACGGTTCTGCTCTGGAGAAAGTGTGTTTAAAAACAAAACCCTGTAGTCAAACAGGAATGTACCTGTGTGTCATATCTGTTTACAGTGGCAGCAAAAACAAAGCCTAATCCTACAGGCTTCTGCTGGCGTAACTTTGTTGACCAGGTTTATAGAGAAGTCTGAGCCCTGGCTTTGTACAGCTGTGACAGCAGAAGCAGGGAGTGTGGAGGCATCTTACACTGGCAAACTAGCACTTTTTTTTTTACAATTCTGGCTTGTTTTCCTCAGGGGAACAGGGTTGTGGTAATACCACAACGATGGGAGACAAGAGCTAGCTTCTGTTACTGCTTCTGTGCTGGAAACATTCATTCATTGCGGTTGTCACACGAGGCTCAGACTAACTGAAGGCAGTGAGGTTGCACGGGTGGAGCGTGCGGAATTCAGCCTGTGAAGTCTTTGTTTCTGCTGGGACATAAAAAGAAGGAATGTAGTTAAATCTCAAATTCCATGTTGAGTCTGAAAAGGCTACAAAAAAAAGTCTGTATCTGTAATCATCTTGATTTTAGAATTCTATGAGAAACATAGGGCCTTAGTTGACTATTCATAGTCGTTTCTCAGCCTACAGTTGCACCTCAGGTGTTTTTATAATTTGAGGTTTGGCTGTTCACTTTTCATGTTTGAATCAAATTTGAATATGTAACTGCAAAGAGACGTGACGTCTTTCAATCTTGATGGCTTGGTTTGGTTTGGGTTTTTTTTTTTAAGCAGTTAAAGGTGAAGTAATCTAAATTAGGAGGTTCCTCTTCCTCCATTTTCAGGCAGAGAAGTTCTGAAAGTGTATTTCTTTTCCTTCCTCTTCTTTTATTCTTGTCAGCATTTGCTCATCAGACACACACTGACAGCCCTGTGGTGTTGTTAGAAGGGGTGAAGAGGTAAGTTTCCCAAATACCATTCCTCTCTTTCCACTGCCACTATTGTGACTTTTAATCTCTTTTTATGCACAAATTGGTTTCTCTTACTTTGGCTGCTGTTGATCGCTTCAGCCACGCAGAGATGAGCACAGCAAAGAAGAAACTTTTCCTTTTGTCAGAGCACAGTGTTGTCCGTCCTTCAAGTTTCCCATTTCTTGTATGTCTGAGCAACATGTTGGTTTTTTGAGCCTACAAAACCTGTCTTTTTGACAATTAAATATAATTTTGAGATCATATGTTCTTATTTTTTTGGGGAGATGAGACAGTTTTGAAAAAGTCCAATGGGAACTGATTAGAAAGTTTTAGTTTTGGTTCTCTAAGTGTGGCAGGGTCTGGAAGGATTTCTTTGGAATGTCTGTGTATTGTGTATTTATTAGGTAGGGGATTTTTGTTGTGCTACCAGTAAAACAATTAAATAAAAATGCAATAGGCCAAATTGAGATACAATAAAAGCAAATGTGACTGCTGGTTGCTGGGGAAGCTGAGTTGGCTTCTGCACAGTAGTTGACATTCCTGAAAGAATCAAAATCAAGTGTTTGTGATTATCAAATACATGATGGATTCTTTTCTAGAGCAAAGCAGATGCTCTGTGAAAACTGCATGTCTCAAAAAAACAAGAAAATGAAAGGAAAAATAGTGCTTAACATTGCCTTTAAAATCAAAGAGCTAGGAGGGAAAACTGGTATTTTCCCCGTGCATCTGTCCTTCCAGGCCTCTAGCCACCCTTTAAGAGGATTATATTCTTCTAAATGACAGTCATGGTTTACTACGACTACCAAATGGTGCATTCACTTTCTGAACCCCTTCGCCACGCTGGCCCTGTTTATATTTAAACAAATCAATAGAAAAGCAAACTTCTAACACAGCATTAGTTGTTCCTGCAGCGAGCCGAGACTCTTCACTATGAATGCTCATCTTTTGACTGAGTGTTTCTGCATTAATATTTGAATTCAGGTAGTAAGTGATACAGTTGTCACATGAATTGAGTGGGGAGCTGGGAGTGTTACCTGGAGCCGTTGCTGCATCTCATTGCCTCAAGCAGATTCTGTAGCATTTGCTGGTGACATCTTTTGACATTATTGGCCTCTCCATGTGTTAGCCTAGTCATGCTGAGGTGTGGAGATACTGCAGTCAGAAACATGATTGCCCTGATAGGGAAGGAATGAATTATACTTTGAAGTAAATAAACTTGCTTTTTCCAACACTGTGAGGTTTCTGTAATATTTAGCTTTTATTTGGAAGCGATAGCGTATAGCATTTTTTATGCTGTTTGGTTTATATTTGTCTACTGCAGGCTTCTTTATATAAGCATAGCCCAATGTTCCCTCCGTGGTGGACACTGTTTTATAGTGTCCTGTTTGCCAGAAATTCTGATTGTAAGTTACCTCTCTACTTCAGTAAGATGAAAATCACTGCTTGCAATTACAGTGAGGCCCGCTGAAGTGCGTGCCTGACAAAGGGCAGCCTGCAAAGCAAACCTTGTCCCTCCTTTAACAATATGGCTTCAAATCCCATTAATACACTGATGCATATTTAGAATAATTCCAGGTTTAGGCTGTGTTTTTGCAAATACACAGGCAGATGATGTGACTTAACTCAAGCGTGGAGTTCGGTAGTCGCAGTTGTGAGTTGCAAATTAAGCATTTGCGACATAAAAACCTTTATTTTGGTACAACTGGGAGCAGAATTGGTTTCTTTATGTGCTGGGATTCCTGTACTGGGGTTCCAGTCTTGTAGCAAGGAGTCAGTTGCCTTGAGAGATGCTGAGAGCGAGCGTGAGGTTCTTGGCACCTTGCAGGTTATTGTCTGAAGGAGTAGGAAGCCACTGTAAGCTGGCAGACTCTCAGCCTCATGAGAACACAGCCTTTGGGACAGAACTGCTCCCAGCATTTCCTTATTCAACTCTTAAGTAACTTAACCTTCCTTAATTTTATGTTTTTAAGAATGAAGAATCTTAATGTATCAATGGCCAGGTATGATACAGCATCTGCTGTAGCTGTTGGAAACCACTTGGTTTGAGTTAACTTTATTCCACTAGTGAGTTAATTACATAAGTTTGCCTTTATATTATCCCTTTACTGCCTGTGTTCCCAAGTTTTAAACTATGCATACCACAAAACCAGTTTCTCTGCAAAGCACTGAAGAAACAACTTCTTTTTGGGGTCCCCCCCCCAATTAGTTCTGACCAAAACAATTCTCTGGTCTGGCTTTGAAGTTGTTAATGTGAGGCAGCAAAGAGAATAATGCATATTAAATGCTTGACGTCAGACTTTTCTGGGTGGCAGTACCACCCCCATTTAGGGACTTCCAGACGGTTTTTTTGAGTGTAGGAATAAAATTGGGAACAATAAAAGCATTGAGTGTGTCCTATGGACTTGCTATCAGGAGGGTTTTGGGGGTTTTTTGGTTTTAGAAGGCAAGGCTTCTAGCATAAATATTGTCTTGGTGGTAATTTAGAAACTCTTATTGATTGTAATATCCCCAGGCCTGAATATGCTGAATTGCATCCCAATGAGAGAGACTAATGAAACTTCTGGCTGTTGCTGGATTACCCCAGGATGAGCTCCAGTGGAAGTCAGTGGTGCTGCAGAATAACTGTGTAAGCAAGAGACAAGACAGGGAGATGGTCTTACCCACCGATGCAGTTTTGTGAACTAATTTTGTATGATTCCTTAGATTTGGTGCCTTGTATCCGATAATATTTTGCGTGGGACAGAAATGTTGGGAAGTCAGTCATGAATTTCCCCCGTCCTGACTGAAGCAGCAGATTTGTGTGTTTTTACAAGTACTCAGTATCACTGACACTTTTACATTTCATATCTGTACATGAATGACGTTTACCAGCAAGCTCAGAAGCTAATATTTTAGTTTTACATGTTTGAAACCTCTGTATTTGTCATAATTCAAATAACAACTTGTTCAAAGGCGGATTAGATTTGTCTTTTTAAATTTTCCTTATGTCATCCAGGTCAGGTCAGTAAGTTGATATCTGTCAGAGCATGTACCATACAGCAAGGAATAAAAACTCCAGTGGGATTTTTGCTACAGTAGCTGTAGCTTTGGGTACTTATTACAAACCTAATGCTAATTACTGGTTTTCTAAAGAAAAAAAATAATAATACAGTTATTCCCATTGTCATGGCTGTGTTTGCACAGGTTTCCTCTTAGCAGCCTAGCAAATACTTCCACACATGAGCAAAAACATGCCGTGGTAAATTTAATATGCAATAGATACAGGTGCATAAGGTGGCTGAGTAAGTAAATAATAAAATAAAATAAACTTCAAAGTAAATACTAAAATCCAAGCCCCAGCTCTGAACACTGCCTTTTTGTGTGTGTCTAATCCCTTAAGCAGGTTTGAGATCAGATAGGACGGGCTTAGGTTGAGAATTTATTGCCTGTGGGAATATAAAACTTCAATTCAGTGGGTTTTTTTGGTGTCTGTTACATTAATATCCATACCTGTTTATTGCAGATGGGAATGTGAAGCGTTCTAGCCAGCCTCTAAATTTATAAAACCACATGTTGAAATGATCAAAAGGAGGTATGTGTGATAAACTAGTGATTCCTTGTCTTAGTTGATTTTAGGGGTACACCTTCAGGCTGCTCCTTCTGTTGTACTGATCTTTATTTTCTGCATGTCTGTGTGGGCTCTGCTTGTTTAAAGGATGGTGGGCCAAAATGCTTTCAAGAGAGTTCTTAAAGTCTTAAAAAATGAGCTTTGCAATGTACATTTCCAAAAGGAGGGAGGAAGAAAAAGGAGAAAAAGAAAAAAACCAAAACCAAACACCCCCACCCCCCCAAAAAAACCCAACAGCCCAATGGGTCCAAGACTGACTTTAACAACTGTTAAATATTTATTATCCTGGAGCTGGTGTGTGACACAGAACACATTGCAGTTAAGTGCTCTACCTTTCGAGTTCTTCTTGAACTGGTGGACTACTGATTTTGTGCAGGAAGGAGCTGGGATGAATGAAATGACCAGTACAAACAAAGCCAAGCTGACCACAACTGTGATCTAAGTTTAGAAGAGACAGGAAGCATCTGGTAAGGGGACCTTGTGTTAGAGGATTGTGTGTTTGGCAGGCAAATATATTAACAAAATCCAAACACAGTCTCGTTAGCAGCGACCTCGTATTGTTTTTGTGGCAAAAAACTTTCTCTGATCACTAGTCTCATACTGGCAAAACGAATGGTGCTTTTTCTCTTAGATATTAACAGTTCCTAAGGAACAGTACTCCAAATTTTCAAGTTTTATAAAGGAGCTACCTACTTAAAGCCCACAAGGTCACTGTAAAATGCTTTGCATAACTGGAAGTGAGAAAGGAGATGATACAGTTGATTACTTTACCTAATTTGATTTGTAACTTTTAGTCTTGATAACATACTTCCAAATAGAGGTGGCAGGTGGTGAATTTGATATTTATTTTTTTTTCCCATGCTAAGTGCTGACTTATCAAACCAGGACTTGATGGGATCTGGAGTAGAAGAGGCCACCTCTTGTTTCTATTCCTGCTTTCCAGCTCCTTTCTGTGTGATCACGTCTTTATGGCAGCGTGGGGCTTCTGAATGTTGCCCTTGCTAAAGAGGAACAACCACATCCCTTTACTGTGGGCAGGGTTAAGTGTAAAGTACTTAGGCCAGCCTGATTTCCTGAGGTAACCAGATCTGTACCATGGGGTTAATTTGTACTGCTGCAGCTGTGTTAGTACAAATCCATTTGTACTGCTGCAGCTGTGTTAGTACAAATCCGTGCCACGTTGGTGGCTGGTCACGGTTAAAGAATGTTTGATAGCACGGGCAGGTTGGAGCTCTGCACGTGAATAATCTCACCACAGGCTCCTGGTGCACCACTGAATGGAATTGGTAGCTCAGAATTTAGGACAACCACCCATGAGGCTCCTTCTCTTTTGCACAGGTAACGTAGTGTTTGGGCTGTGAAACTCCACACCTCTGATTGAGGAATGGTATTTTCATAGCAAGTGTCGTCTTCACTCTCGTTACGTTTATTAAATGGCATTTCTAGGCTTGGTCCTTAAAGCTATTTCCTACTGCTACAAGGTGAACCAAACATTTCCAGGTGAAAACCAGGTTTTCACCTAGTTTATCAGGTGTACAAACTACAGTAATTACCACCTAGAGCCCATGTAAAAGAGAATTAGGTCCTGTTTTTTTTCCCTGCTTAACTTTGGCTTTGGTTAAGTGGTCACAAACTCTTCAAGCCACAGCCTTCTATATATAATTAATGAGCAGTTCACAGGAAAGGAACAAGTGGTTAAGTTTGTTTCTGGTAAAACTTTTTTTTTAACAGGTCTGCCTTTCCATAAAAGAAACTTAAACAGAGCTTAGAAACTTAAAACAGCTTCTCCAGGAGGAGTGCTGCCTGGGCGAGCTCCCTTGAGGTGTGATGGGCTTGGGCAGGATGCGCCCAGGGAGACCCCCATGTCTGCAGATGCCCTGGAAGCTTCACTCTTGACTTGAGTAAGGGCAGAATTAAAGCCAATCTTCAGCACTTTAAAGTTAATCCCATTCTAAGTTAAGGTTGCTGGAAGGGTGTTGTTGGCAGAGGCTGGAGGGCAGACAAGCAGTTTTCTCTCAGTATGAAATCCCCTGGTGAGAACAGGAGCGAAATGCTGCGTTGCTTTCTTGGGCGAGGAGCCAGGCTGGAGCTTGGGTGGGTTTCCTGATTTTTCTTTTCAGTGGTTTCTGTGGGGGCTTTAAACCAGAACGGCCTCTAGTTTCTGCTTCAGGTTTCTTCTACTTACATCACTAATGACTTAAGCTGATGTATGCCATGCTGTGCAGTGAGACTGCCTTTGCTTCAAGGACACTCCCAGGCAGCAGCAAGTAACCAGAGAATCCAATTAATTACTGCATGTTTCTGGCAATCTGTGCAGCTGTCTCGGTGCAAGCACACTGCTCCTAATCGCAGGTTC
>NW_010298285.1:32179-34127 GCF_000700745.2 Antrostomus carolinensis
AATAAGTCACCCATAGCAGCCTTATGTACTTAACTGCGTGAGCTGCCCCTTGCCTGAACCCAAAGGCTCGGGAGGAGATTAGTGTGTTCTAAATCAAAACTAAGATTAACTATAAAATGACTTAGTGTTCTAATTAATCCCCTTCTCCTGCAGAAACTGTTTCTGTGTAACTTGGATTATCCGTTACTTCAAAAGAACTGAAGTTTCTTTACAGGATGTTAAAATACCCGCTTTGAAAACAGCATTTTTAAGAATTTATATTGGTAGTGGAAGGAGTTTCTCTTGGGGGCAGGTTAAAGGGGACAGTTCTCGGTCACGAAACGTGGAGGTAGAGCTACTTCAGAAGAATGTGTTAAACAAAAAACCATGTGCATAACAGTCCAAAGAATCTGAAGCCATGTTGCAGTCCTTCTGCCATAACGCTCAGGGCTGGGAAATTATCCTGCTCTATAAATATCCTACTCTGAGGAGCTGTTGTTGTAACACTTCGGAGTAAATCACAGCCCCAGCTCCCACATCAGCCTCACACGGTGCTTTCACTGTCCCCCCAACAGCTTCACCACCCACAGTGAGATGTTAAAGTTGGTTAACAGCAAGCTGGAGGAGTCTCAGTCCAGGGCACTAAAACACTATGCAACACCAAATGGCTTCTTCCCACCCACACACACACACACACCCCCACACCCACACACACACACACACACTCATCGTTCCTTTACAGTACATGTCCCAGCTTTATCTCATCCGGACGTTCTTACCCAGGAAACCTTCTGGTGATTAGAATTTACCTAGGGCTTGTCACAGGTTTTTGTTTTTCCTTTGAATTTAGTAGCTGATGGGTCCTGCTTACAACCCAGGACTGTGGACTCGTTCCTTTGTCTTTCGGGTGTGAAATATAAATCATGTTTTTTATGATTTTTTTTGTAAATCTTTACTCTTTTTACACCTTGTTTTTTGTAAGCTGAAGTTTCTTATTAAAAAAACAAAAAAAGAAAGAAAGAAATTCCAGTGGGTTATGTCATTATTTTACATACTTTACTATTTATTAAACATCTAGACGGGGGTACAGAAGACAATTCCACACACAACGGCTTCATATCCTTGAAAAAACTATTCTCATTGTGTCTTGTAGAATGAATTGAAAATACATTCTCTCTCTCTCACACACACTTCAAAGCTTTCCCCCCCTTGTCACCAGTTCCAGTGTGACAGCTTCAAAGTGTGAGTAGCAGCTCTGCAGAGGAGACCAGAACGTAATCCCGCCAGCGTATGGGAACTGGTAATGGCTGAACACATCTCTTCTGGTCCTCGTGTGCAGGGGACAAGCTCTTCCCCCTTCCAGCTCCCTTTCTGTCCTACAGCAGCAATTAAACAGCATCAGACAAGGCTGTTTCTCCTCCAGGCTCTGCTATAACGCCAATTTCACACAGTTTTGCAACTTTTTGCATGAATTAAATTGCTTTTAGGCTTTAGTGCTCCTGGTACCAGGCTCTGCTGAGGGGTTAGACCCCGTTATGATGTTTTATTTGGTCACCTCACACGGTGACATCCCCTTCTTGGGGTTGGGGGGGGTGACACGCTTTTGGGGGGGGTTTCACACCCGTGGTTACTATGGCTGGGGCACTGATAACCAGAGACAAGTTGTACAATCAAACAGAGCAGCTCCCGTTTGACCGGGAGCCCCTTATCCCTGCGGCCCCACCGGGACTCACCGGGGTTACGGGACGGGCTGCGGGGCCATCAGGTCGATATCCGTCAGGTTCCGGGCGACCCAGACTCCGGCGGCGAAGAGACCCAAGTTCACCAGCAGGTTCCTGGAAGAGAAACCGGTAGCGCTGCCTCACGGATCCCCACGGACACGGTCCTGGCCCCACGGGCACGATCCGGATGCCACGGACACGGTTCTGGACGCACGGACACGATCCCGGACCCACGGACACGGTCCCGG
>NW_010298286.1:0-12500 GCF_000700745.2 Antrostomus carolinensis
GATACCCAGAGGCACTGGTTTGCATTAGGGCTTAATTTCCAGCTAAATTAAAAATAAAATCCAGGCATTTTGAATGCCTAAGGGGCACAAAAGCAGCACCCAAAATCATTAACTTTTGCACCTTTTATAATATATTCCAAACCGGTCAGATTTGTTTTTCAAAATTTTGTAGTAAAATAAAAGTGCTCTTTGAGGAAAATCTACGCAGTTAAACAGCAGACGCTTAACCCCTGAAAAATAGAGGCTTATAACAGAAGTGCTGATAGACCCTTAACCATAGCATCGTTAGCAGCAGGTGCTGCTAGTTATTAGTTTTTCTAAATAGTTTTAATGTAAACATAATTCTTAAGCTCTAAGTGTAGCATAATGGTTGGGATTTGCTCTTTAATTCTTTTTACTAGAAAGATACAGCTCATTTAAAATAGCTGGTAGATACAGAAAGCATAAATATACAGTAAGTTTAGACACTGATTGTACTAAATGCAACAATACAAAGAAGCAAACAGGAACACAAATGGTAACACAATAAAACTGTATTACATTTGTGCTTCAAATATTACAATACATTATATACAAGAGTCCAAAATAAACATCTCATGCCAAATGACACAAAAAGAAACCAAAAAACCCCAAACAAACAAACAAAAAAAACCCAACCCCAAGAGCAAGCAAAAAAGAATCCAGCTGTATGTACAGTACCTTTTTAATTGACATTCAACTCTGAACTGGAGCAATTTTCACTACATACAGATGCAGTCCGCCTTTTATTCACACAACCATTCTGTCTCCCTATATCTATGCTATTCAGTAGGTTCCTGTGTCGTTTCTTATATACATGTTGAGCAAAAAAGATAAAAGAACGTAGTGCTTTGTATTCTTAATGATGTGGCATCAGATCAGCGAACCTGGGGTGCATAACCTTCTTTCATTAAACCCTCCTCATAGTCTGTCTGGCACAGAATCATGTTGTTCTTCAGGAAAAATTTGTCTCCAACGCAAAATCTGAAATTACAATAATAAAGGGGATAAAAAAAAAAAAAAAGGTAGTTTCAGGATGAATGATGTGGTGTGATCTTGTACATAAGGATTGTACACCAAGGGTTCATGGTTTTGTCGTACTGACCGCGCGGCTCACACCTCTGCTGTCTGTCACAGCGTGTGCAGACACATGTGCACGTATATGTGAAAGCCCAGCAGAGGAATTGCTCTGGTATCAGAATTAATCCCGTGTTTTCAACAAAATCTGGTGCATTCAAGCGCTTTTGCTTCCCCAGCCAAAGACTTCATTCAAAGCCCACCAAAGACTGTGGGAGTTTTGGATCTGGTCACTAGCACACAGATAAAACAGAATAAATACCCCAGGCTACTGAGTTGAGTGAAAATAAAGATCCTGCCTCCATGCAAATCAGACGGAAAACAAATGTTTGTATGCATTATGGAGCTCATCCGAGATACAGTACGTTTGTGTTGGTAAGAACTTCTTGTTGTATTCCAGTTGGATATATTTCTAGAATTGATTTAAACTGGTGGTTCTGAGAACCTTTCCTAGCAGACACACAACTTTACCAATATTGTGATGCAAACTAGAGACACACAGGCAGGTATAGAGAGAAACCTTTTTCTTTTTTCCTGTAGGAGTTGATGATAAATTTACTTACTCAGTTAACTACTCTCTCTCTTGTGGAATCATATACCTACCTTGTTATACTATTATGTGCATCAGAATGATTTGATTGCTACAAAACGCTTCTGAGATATTGCATTTGATTTTTTTTTTTCTCTGATGAGTAGGAAAATCACGTAACCTTAATGCTCCTGGCTGGCTGGCTGGCTGGCTTCAAACTCTCAAGTATACAAGTATGGAAGGATTTCCCAGTTAAGCAGTGTGCTTGAATATAAGAAGCCTCTTCATTGACACCCCCCAACCCTTCCCCCCTACAACAAACCCAATCTTCATCTTCCCAAAGATACTTAGGGAGCAAGTGAATAGGGCCAATGCATAGAAAAAGAGTTTCCCTAGTGACTGCCTTGGCAGGGTTACGTGACTTTGTTTATAGTGAACTCTCCAGCTATGAAATATATTGGGAGGCACTGCTCACATTATTCCAATTAAAATGAAAGAAAGTAACCTAAATGAACCCCTTAACACTGATGTGAATAAATGAAACCAGTTTCTACCAGCTAATTATGGATCTCGCTACATAAAGTATTGCTTAATGTGTAACAGATTATAATGTCCTTTTATGTATAATTTCCAAATGGTGACATCTTGGACACAATTAGGGTTAGATATAAATGCTTGTGTTGTTTACGGTAGATTTAACAATGGAGTAGCTATGGGAATAGCTGTATATGTATTTAATTGTAACAATTTAACCTTCAAATAATGGTGCCTGCTGTAGTTGACCCAGTAAAACTACATAAATGACACAGGTTGACCCACCTGACCTCTGATAGTGGTGTCTCTTTATCAGATAGTCAATTTCTAATGATATTCAAGCAGAAATCTTGGTGAATTGTCACAGATTAAATTGTGTATTGAAAGCAGTCCTTTAATGTTTTGTGAAGTTGGAGGTTTAAATGAGTAGCAGTTGGACTGATTTACATTTGTGAAGATTGGAATGCTAGACAAAGAGTGAACCCATTTATTTTCCAACTGGGTAGCTTTGGAAATTTATCCTTATGCTAGCTAAATAGATAGAGGGAAAATAGTGTAATAAAAAAGTGGATTGAAAAGAATTAGCTCTGATCTTAAAGGAAAATTGGTTTGTTTATTTGTGGACTTTTTTTTTCTTTTTTCTGTAGGATTACTGCCTGCTGCTGATGATGATTGAAAATAGATATTATGGAATGATCCCAAAATCTTTAAGTTATTTATGATCAAGACTCTTTTACAGAATTTACAGGTTTCTGCTATCCTTCCCGCTCCAATCCTGGTATATTAGGCTACTAACAACACAAAAGTATTTTGAGTCAGTGTGTTGAAATGCAGAATTCTTGAAGCAAACAAGTTCTTTGGTGGTTTCTCTAGTTTCCATCCTTTATATTTTTGTCCATTAACAACAGTGCTGACAAAAATACTTTTGTGCGTTTTACCAGATTAGGTAAAAGAGTCTTAAGTAGTGCTAATATGTAGAATTTTTTTTCCCAAAGAAGTCACATTAAAAGAAAAAATTAAAAATGTCCTTCTTAGTTTCTCTTAAAGGAAGATATAGATTAATGTGGACTAAAGGGGAAGTTAGGTATTGTGACAATATATAAGTCACTCCAGTGCCTTAAAATTAGCCCAAGGATTACTGATGGGGACTCCCAACTGGGATGGGGAGACACAACCACCTCTGCTCTCCCAGCAGAAGGCACTGACTCTGAACTGTGAATGTCCCTTTGTGTTCCACAATAATACAGAACTTAGCAGACTAATTTGTTAAAAATAGTCTTTTGATTTTAGTAAATCAAAAGATTGATTTAGTAAATCAAAAATACACTGCTGAAGTGCAATTCATGTGTATGGCAATACTTTCACATATGACTTCTTTTAATATCGTTTGCATCAAAATCCTGGCTGAAGGATTTTTGTTTCTCAACCCTCAGAGAAGTGCCGTGGTTTGAATTAAACTACACCAGCTACACAAGGGAGTCAGGATGTCTTTCCCAATAAAAAGTGTCAATGCCTTCTGCTTTTGCTATGTTAATATGTCGAGCCAGAAATGCTCTACCTATGTCTACATGGCTTTTGACAGCTTTATGCATGAATGGTTTTAAACATACACAGTTCCACAAATCATCTACCTTCCAAGTGTACAGCTGTCTTGCGGAGAGGCTGCCAGTGGCTTGTCTAGACACGCTCGACTGTGTGATAACCTGTGGGGTGGGGGTCTGTCTGCGTGGTAAGACACTCTCCAGGTTCATCTGGGGCTGCATTTGCACGCTGGGGTGGTGATCCTCTGTGCTTGGGGGAAACCTGTTACTTGCGATACTTGCAGTCCAAGTTCTGCAACTGTTTTTGTATTGTGCGAGTTCAGCAAGCGAAACACATTGGCAAAGACTGACAGTGAGACTTGCATGTGCCCCTGGGTGTTAAATGTGTGAATTATGCACTCATTAGGTGAAAAACGTTTAAAGGTGGCACACCAGCTTCTAAGTACAAGGAGACCAGGCAATTGGATGGCTGAAATATGGCAAATTCTGTTCATCCACACTTTCAACCTTATCTGACTGTCAAAAGCAGATTTAGCCTCTTCTGAAGTCAAAGACCCAACTCTTGCAACTATTCAGATTGGTTTTGCACACTCTAGGATTTAAGCCTGCCTCACCTTTAAAATGGAAGGGTGGGTTCAAGCATAGCCTTTCACCCCCAGCAAGTGGGGGTTTTGTGGGTTTTTTTGTTTTGTTGTTTTTGTTTTTTGGGTTTTTTTGTGGAATTGGCATTGGATATAAATCAGGGCACAATTTGGGCACGTATATCAAATGGAGTCAAGGAGCATATTGAGATGCCACTGGGTTAGTAGTATATAATGAGGCAAGACTATTACTGTTCTAGCAGGCAGATGGTAGTCTTCAGCCTTCCCTAAAACCCTCACCCAATTTATTTAATAGGCATGCAAGATGAACGGGGGGAAATATACAATAGGCTGCATTAACATGCCAGATTGGACTTACCACTATAAATTGATACTACTACTTTTGACATGACTGTGACATTAGTAGAATGACCATTATAATTAACCTACCTCCTAGAACTCCTGTCATATTTTACAACAGCAAAAGGAAGGCCATTTCTGTGAGAAAATGACCTCTGTTATCACCTTGTTTGGAAGGGGAAGGTGTGCTTAGACTAATCACAAGAAGTATAAAACTTCCATTTTGAGAAATAGCCATTTCATTGTTCAGAACAGATATTTAAGGAGATCTCACCGCTCTCTGGCATCTTTTCTAATGTACAGGAGTGTCAAGGTACGCAAGACTTCTTAAAAAAGTGAGATAAATACTGCTGTGAGCAAAGATGGCTGTGTGTGAAGTGCTTCCTCTGGTAACATCAGATCTTTGTTGTTGTAGAAAGAAACAAAATCTGTAAGCATTTAATTGATTTCCTCTAGGATAAAGAAAGCTCAGCCTTACCCCATCCACACCCTTCTACTCTGCTCTGTGCACTGTGATGTAACTTCGTCCTTTCCTCTTTTTTTTTTTAAAGCTCCTTTGAGTTTTCAGTAGAATTCAAATTAATGTTAATCTATATACACCACTAAGAGAACAAAGCCACTTTTTCACATCACAGTTCATCAGTCCACACCTATGGTTTACTAATTCTAGAATTCTGTCAAAATGTTCATTTATTATCAAATGGAAAGTGGGAGCTGTGCCTGGATTTGTACATTTTTACCAGTACGATGTAGTATACATACACACAGAATCCTGGTTCCACTTACAACGACAAACCTCAACTTGCTGAACTTTTCATTCACTATTTTTTTTAAAGCAGGTATGGAAAATGTATCAATTTTATGCTAAATTTAGAAATGCTCAATGAAAATAAGCAGTATTCAGGTCTTCCAAATTTATAAAATGCAAAAAAATCTAATGTTGATGTTTGAAACAAGGATGTCCCTGGCATTGCATTCCCTTCCCCCTACTCGACAGAGAACAAAGGCAACATTGTGTGGGCATTTTACAGTTTATACTGGAGGTAAGTGTTTACAGCTACATCAGGACAGTGATTTGAATGAGTATATAACCATTTTCAGTTCAGTTCCTATTAAAATAAAGGTTGTTTTAAATAGAAGAATAGAACAGTGGATTTAAACCCTCCTCAGTGATAGCAGATGGGTGTTTTAAACCATACCCCAGGCTGACTTCAGATGGCAGAGAGAAAATATCGCAGAAGTATGGAACAAGCTGCTAAAGCAGCCGACAGAGAGTGAAAGGAAGGACACTGAAACTCTGGAAAGTGGGAAAGCCGAAGGCAGACTGAGATCATCACTGTAGTCAAAAGTGTCAAGCAAAGATACAGCTGAACCCACTCGCAAGATTTTCCACTCCATTTTGCTAGTCACACACATGCAACCTGACAAAGTGTGAAAGGCAGTGTCTGTTTACAAGTTCATTTTTCCAGAGGTTTCAATTTTTTTTATTTTCTTCCTTGAAATTTTCTGCAGAAATAAACTATATTTGGGCTACTGCCAATGTGAAGTGAAATGCTTCTGAGGAGAAGTTTAATATGTTTACAGAGAAGAAAGGGGAGCACTCACACCATTAAGATGAGTGTCACTAAGCTCTGTGGGTATTTAAGAGATGGAAAATCTTCAAATTAGGAGTAAGCTGCACAGAGACATGAAAGATAAGAGGATGCTAAAACCTTTAGGCTAGGAGCAGAGCTTGATATTCACAAAGTCCCTACAGCTTTAAGCATCAGTATCAAGACAAAATGGGGAAAAGATGTCAAAAACTGCCTGGATGGAGCAATTAGGTCCTAGAGCTGAATAGCTTTTTAAAAAGGAAAATACGAGACAGTGTGTATTTGACACCAGGGGACTAGGCTCAGTGGCTCAGGAGATCTCTTTCAGTCCTGTCTCTGTCTACAGTCCTGTCTACAGTCTGTCTTCCTAGAATACAGTATGTAAGACAATGTGTTTTTCTTCTGACTCTGAAAATCTAGCTTTTAGAAGGCTGATAAAAGGGGAGAGGCACATTGTGAGTTAGTTCAGAAATTGAGTTTATGGCCTGAACAAAAGTCCCTTGAAATCAAGGGGGTATAAATACCGTTCACACTGAGACTTGAGCTGGATGGTGAGTTATAGATACTCAAAAATAATAAAGAAAACAGTGAAGTTGTACATAAAAACAGAAAAATCACTGATTCTTTCAGAAAAAGGACTAGGCACAAATGGGCAGACCTCTCTCACACTGACCAGGATGAACTATTTAAAAGGCAGGAACATAAGGGCCATGCAATAGCAAGTCTGAAGAACAGGCTGTCCCAAGGATTGGTGTGATATGAGTTAATATAATTATTAGCTAGCTGGGAAGGCAGAAACCATCAGAAGGCACAACCAGGCACAAAACATCAGAAGAAATTCAGTGTTGGCAAAGACAAAGTAATGCAAACTGAAGAAACATTTTAGTCTACTATGAATATTGCAGATATTCTCTTAGGAAAAACCCTAAATGGTAGCCAATCACTGAAATATGGAACTGAACACAGGGCATTATATACTTTCTGGTATTACTTCAGCTATGTTCTACTTGTATCAGAATAAAGAATGACCCAAAGGATTTAAAATTTAACGGGAGAAGAGAATGTGAAGGTGGGGAATAAGGTCAAACATACATGCCTTGCAATCGCTGGTGAGCCTTGCTACCTCCATTGGTATATTTGTGTTTGTAAATAAAAATATTCTCTTCAATAAATAAATCCCACATTAGGGATAGTGGCTGGAGTGAAAGGGAAGAACAGATCTAAAAAAGCCCAAGAGCAGTATTTTGCATACAAAGGGGCAGAAAAATAAACTCGGAATCTGCTGTTTGGTTTTGAATAGCTTAACTTAAAGGAAGAAAAAAGGATCCTGAGAAGGGCAACAGAAATTACTAATGGCATGATGACTGACAAGATTATTCAGTTTAAAATAAAAGGAAAAGAGGTTTCATAGCAGATATAAAAAAACCTCCAAAAACTGGTGATGGGTCAGGTGTCTAGCATTTCTATTTCTTATTGTTAAACAAGTAATGAAAAACAAAATCTTTAAAGCTATTAATGACAGAATGTAGTCAGTGGGATCCTTTGCCATAGGAACCACAAAAGAGCTAAATTGGATCATCCATGAGATTAGAATTTATTATAAAAACCAACAAAATTAATTCTTCAGAGTGCCACCAGCCCCAAATTGTGAGGAAGAAAGGTACCCTACAGGCTGTCTGCTTCATTAGGCTCCATGAGAGCTATTGCAATATAATCAAAATAGGGCTATTTTTTTAGATTTTTTTGAAAGTCTTTTAAACTTCTGGAACGGCTCTCTGTTTTAACTAGATGAACTAGTCTGTATTTTAGGTAAACCAATTCTTTTGTTCCCAGCCTAAGACTCCTCTAAGACTATTTCAGCAACCTTTTGCCCAAACTACATGCAATGTAAAAATCAAATAAGAGACTAGATTGAAGGTTCAGGAATGAAAAGGCTAAGAAATATTAAATATCCCAGGAAAGCTCTGTTTCAGAAGTACCTAACAGCACCTTTCCAGGGGGATCAGTGGCCCTAGGGCATGGTATGATGTATATTAGCTGCAAAGTGAAATTGTACATTAGTTCCCACTTGTACTGGTAAAAGAAGCATATTAAAAATAACCACAAAATCTTTGCTTTTAGGGGGTAAGAAAAGGAAAGTTCATTTCCTCAGATCCAAGAGTGCTAACTATGATTAAAATCTTCTGCACTCAGGGTAACAAACATTGTCTGCTTTGCTTGACTGATGAAGATTAGCTGACTTCTTACATTAAAGAAGTTTGTCTTGTATGGGCTGAAGTGACAAGACAATAACTAAGTGCTAATTGTGCATAACCAACACTAAAGATATGCAGCCCCATTATGGCATGTAATAAATGAAGCGAACAACAGAAATATATTAGGCACTATAATAATGATACTAGAATCATTGTTTGAAAAAAAAAAAAAAAAAAAAAAAAGGGATGTGAAGGGTTTAAGAAACAAAACCTAAGAGTGTGCGTGTCTTACTTAAGTGGGTGAAGCTACCAGAGGGTCTGCCTGCCTTCCTCCGAATACAGCCTCTTAGTTCTGTGGCAAGACCAAATTGATATAGGACTTTAAATAACATTAGAACCTATAATTACCTTGCATTACTATATAGTTTAAGCAGTGGTTATTACTTGCCTGGTATTTTAATTTCCCATGCAACATGATGAAAAAGGTCAATTTGGCTTTTTTTTTAAAGAGCGTAATTGTAGTGTGCTACACTTATTAGCAGCTGTACATTTTATGGTTCTTTAGGGAGGTTTGATTTTTAAATGAGTACAGTGTTACAAAATAATACACTGTAGGACAAGGTGAGTTAGCAAAGCTTATTTAGAGCTGTACCTAACTTTGGCCTGTTAGACTATTATCTTCCTAATCTTTTGTTACTTCCCTAGAAATGCATATCTCATGTTTCTTCCCACTTGAAAATGAAAAAAAAAATGAATGCTATAAAACTCTAAATAGGATCATGTAATAACTGAAAAAAAACCATAATAGGTATATTAAGGAATGGCGATAATTAGTTCTCTCATTTCCTAGACTCAGAGAAGTCACTGGCAAAGCTGCTAGCAGCTCTTGTGGAGTCAGAAAAAGAGCTCTCGGTGAAATCTCTGACAGGATTTGGCCACCACTTTGCATGTATTTGCTCTAAGTTCAGCTGTATTCGCCTCGGAAAGGTTCAGTTGTTGCAATTTTACCGTTTTTTGACATTCATTCTACAACTGTGCCATATGGGTGATGCTTCAGAACAAAGTATGAAGTTTGGATCCTTGGGATTTTTCTAACCTACAGTTAGGATATGAAAATAAAAATATGGCATAAGTAGTTCAATGTTGCTACAGATAAAAATGGTGGGAACGTCATCTTTTAAATTTAAATGATTACAGTTCTGGCAACAGGAAGAAACTTTAAAATGTACTTTAAAAGAAGTGTGATAAAAATGAAGAATTAAAGTAAAATTAATGTAATAATGACAAAGAGTACTGCTATGCTCTTCTGCATTTGACAGCCTTTTGAAAGAGAGGAAGTAACATTATTCTTGTTTATTATGTGGAATTTGAGGCACAAAATGTTTTCTGACCAAGGTCATGAAAGATGTTTTGTATCAGTCCCAGGAAAAATATCCAGGTCATACTCTCAATCTTGGGTTTCCACCACTGGGAGATGTTTCCTCTTCACTTGAATGTATGCCCACATCAGTGCCGAATTAGCAATTAGCTGATGGAACAGACCCAAGAAATTCTCTTACCTCTGATTACAAAGTTGACATGCAAAACAGTCCAGGTGATAAACATTGTCCTTTGCTCTCATCACCATCTCAAAAGCAGGTATGAGCTTACTGCAGGCAGCGCAGTTTCCTGTAACGCCAAATAACCTGGAGATATAGAAAGAAATATATTCCTGAAGATGCTTTACTGAAAACAAAACCACACTTTCTTTTTTTTTTTTTTAATCTTTCTGGGGTTTTGGGGAGATTTCCCCCCCCCACCTCTCCCCCCACCCCAGCAGAGATGCCTGGCCTTTGCTTGACTTCCCAGCACACCTCCTTTTGGAAAAGGTGGTCTTCAGTGGTACAAGTCTGCCCAATTTACGATACAAAAGCATAGTCCTTTTTTGCTGGAGAGAGCTTCACGAAGCAGTGACAGACTAATATCGCACCTATTGTGATGTTATTTTATTTTTTTTCTCCAGGTTATACTGACCTTTCTTGATAAAAGAAACATCTTGTTAAACTAAAGAAAGGAATAGTAAACACATTAGAGAAGTTGCATAACTGTGCAGACAGAGGTCAAGCTGTTTGCATACGTGGTAAGAGTCTTCTGCTTGGATCCTGCCGTACAGATGAGAGCCACATAACCTTGGCTTTTGGTGCTATTTATTATTAAAACACACTTTAGCTAGAAAAGAAATAACACTTGAAAAAGCCAATATTCTTCACATTTTTGACATCTAGTGCTAAAAGCTTTACCACTATTATTAAAAGAACATTTTATGAACAAGTCATTTAAATCGTCAGAAAGCATTAGTGGTTCATGCACCTTACAACCCTATACCATAGTTATTGCTATGATTATGTTATTCAGGTAGCACATTAAAGTAAATGAGGCTGTAAACTATATATAGTCAGATCAGGAGTAGAAGTATAAAATACTGTAAGAACAATATGAAATGCTGTTTTTGCCAGACATCTATATATTTATTTTTAAAAAAAATTCTCTTTGTTAAAGATTTTTTCAATACTTTTCAAGTGCGTGTCTTACAAAAAAAAATAAAAAAAAGAATTACACATATTCATCCTTTTGTAACATAGAAGGATTATAATGAACAAGAAAAATACGTTAGCTCTACGTGGTAGCAATCTTTGAAACTAAGTTTATTTAAACTACTTAATAGTTGTGATGGATTATTAAAAGCAATGCTCTGCTTGTGCATAGCAGTTAATGGTGTTTTTAACTATGAAGCACACTAGATGAAAACGCCACATCTGCCAGTTTTCTTTTTTGCCTCAACATCAGGCTGACAGCAGAAAAATATAATGGCTCTCAAGGGAAATACCAAATTAAAAGCAGTTCTAAACTAATGAATTCAAAGGTGCTCTGTAGAAAAATTCAGTTTGGTAACATAAAAATGAATGCAGGTTTGTAATCACATCCCTCCATTTTACTGAATTTCATGGGTTACCAACAAGCCTACTTAATTCCAAATCCCTTTACCTTCTGCTTCCACTTAAGGTGTGCTGCCTACATAATACGTGCTTGTTTTTTTTAATGTTGCGACCTTTTTTCTCTGCTGTCTGAGATGCTGGTTAATGTGATCACTGGGAGAAGTATTAGGACAAGGCCAATCTCATCAGCTCTTGTTAGAATGACTCAAGTCAACCTCCAGTTCTGTTAAGTCTGATTACTAAAATTCTAGATTACTTAAGAAAATTAGGAATATTCCCTTTGTAAAACATTCTGTTCCAGGTCTATCTCCATCATGCATGGGTTTCCTCGAGGTAATCTAAACCTCAGCCAGACTTTCATTCCTTGCCTTTAAGGTCACAAGATTTAGTTGCCTTCCACCATCATTGGCTGGCTTTGCATTAGAAAAGGCTAAAGCCACCAGCCAAAGGCCCAGCTCTGTTTTCCTTCACATCTGTGTAGAAGAAGATGGTAGCTTAGTTGTACAAGGAAAGCAGATCAGGCCACAAAAGGTACTGAGCAAGGACTCTAGGTACACAGTAGTGTAATTCTATATTGTTACAGCAAAAGGAAAGTCAGATTTTAAGGCTCTACAACAACAACAACATTTGAACACAAACATAAGAATTGTCCCACCATCTCCAAGCTCAGTGTGGAGGGATCAGACAGCACCTCAATTCAAAACTGAATACTTGAGCCTCAAGCCCCTTGCTGGAGAGGGTGCTAGGGGCAGGCTGTGTCACCTTCCTCAGCCATGTCCCCTTTGCAGGGGCGTGTCTGCGTGCACGAGAAAGTGGAAAATCCATTACAGCTAGGATCGCCGCTTGCGTGTTGCAGAGCAGTGAAACAATTTGGGATTGTCATTCAGCACTACGAAGGATGGAGATTTACTGCACCGGAGTCCACTATGTGCAGATTTCCAGAGTTCTGAAATAAGAGACCCCCACAGAAGCTGCTTCAGCTAAGCACCAGATATATTAAAATTTTTCAATTACATAGAGAGAAGGAGGCCTTCCTCGCTGTTAGTTCTTCCCCACCACATACAAAACAAACATGTGAGATTTATATTAGCTATTGCT
>NW_010298286.1:15000-37825 GCF_000700745.2 Antrostomus carolinensis
GAAATGCTACTTTCAAACCTTTGTTCTTCACAGTGCACAAGGAATGAAAATAATACACATAACACTGTTTTAAATGTAATCAGACATTTATTGAAATAGACCATCAGGGTTTTTTTTCCCTAGTAGATTTGTGTATTATTCAGGATTTCTATTCAAGCTGTATGCACTGAAAGGCAGAATTTGGCCCTTAGCAAATATTTCAGACAACATAAGGTGCTATTTGGAGAAGCATAAAACCACATAGAAGAATCTAAAAGTTAATGAGAGATAGAAAAAAATATCTAAGTATCTAGATTACAAAGCATATTGAAAAGCATAGTTTTAGAGAACATGTAATTTTTATATGATGAGTATTATTTAGATTATTAGATGGAGATTTCTTAGATGTTTCTAAGTGACTTAGGGACACAAGTACTACTGGCTTTAAATAGTTTATATTCTCTTACTTCCCACAAGACATTTTTGAAAATCCTCCCTGTCAAATTGTAGAGAAAAGGAAGTGGGTGAATTTGTCCCACATGCATTTTTATGAATACCTGGAAAACGTATTTCACTCCCACCCATCCTCCATTCCCTGGAACAGCTTTCTAAATTCTCATTGAAAATGAAACATGCTTCCAGCCAAGGGGAGACGAGAAGTTGCCCCACTTTGCCTACCAAAGTTAAACCTCACAAGTACAGGAGAAACAAGAGCAGAGAGTTCCCGTTCCCCCTGCTCATCCACAGACATCCTGACTGCACTCACAATATCCAGTAAAAGACTTCTGGTGACACTGCTTGAATTAACTCGGGTTCAGTAATCAGCAGTAAAATGGGGACTCCTTAGAAAGAAAGGAAAAAGTTGGGGAACAAACTGAACACAGGAGAAAATAGCCACTTTTAAACCAGTTCTGGATTCTCTCCTGTACCCTCACTGCTGCTTATACGTCTTTCTCTTTGTCCCTCTCTTTTAAAATCTCTTCTTGACAAAACTGGGGTGTCAAAAGAGGGGAACGCTATGAAATTGCAAGCCAGGATGCTCAATAGATCAAAGCTCTGAGCCTTCAGCTAGATTTCCAGCACTCGCCAGCTGCAGGTGAGGTGGCCAGATTCCCATGAGAGCTCAGCTCTCTGGTTGCTGAATTATTTTAGAAAATGTAAAATCACAAGTGTTATAACATAAGAGCAGCTAGATATCATGACTTATATGCCTATTGAAATTAATGTAAAACCTTTTCCTGATTTTAGATACTGCAAAAAAAGATGAAGAAAAAGTAAAGTCAAACAGAACAGTTCAGTTAGTATAAGCGTGTTAAGGAAAGCATTCAAACACAATTGCTGAAGCGTGCTTAAACGTCTACTGAAATCAAAGGCTGATTCAGTGTTTGCCTTGTTTGGTAATGCTGTGAAAAGAGGGTTAGTTTTGCCAAACCAGAGCAGAGAAACCTTTTCACCTCAGTACCCTTCGTTTTATTTTAAAAGCAGACTCAGACACTGAAGAATTAACTTGACGTTGGAAGAATGCTGATATTCCTAACGCTGTTTGTAAGAATACCCAGCATGTGCCACCTGGAAATGCAGCTCCACTTTACTGAGGGTGAGCTGCCATACATCTCTAGGGCCTTCACTACTAAAAATTTAAGTTGGTAGCTGGATCGCAGGGAGATGGAAATGGGATGGTGAAGCATGGCTGTAGCCTCACAGCACTGTGACACGTTCCTTGTCTGGGTGTGTTTTGCTTTCATGTTTAGCTAACCTGGGTATGTGAGTAATCCCATCTGGCTTCAGGTGGGGCTGTATGTGACATTAAACACTTGTGTATCTGCAGCATGATCTGCACGCTGAAGACAGGAGGTGCAAACCTCGCTCAGGTGAACCTGCTATTTCTCACACCGCTCTACTGTATACAACTGTCATAAAAAAAAAATTGTATGTAAGCTGAAGTCCTTAGTTAATACGAGGGGGGGGGGGTTGTCTTCTTGCACCCTGGGTCTATATACTGCTCTCATCACTGTGGATGGTATTTTAATATAGCTGAGCTGTTCCCCTCAGTACAGACTTTCACTTTGTTCTCTCTACGTGGAGCAAACTGTTGGCCAAATTCTGTCCTGCTGAGGTTCATGAAACCAAACCTTTTTTTCTCTGCAGACTGCATGAAAGAATTCTTTATGTAAAGTCAACATGGATGAATTCCATTTTCAAACACCTCCAAACCAGACATTCAAAACAAAATATAGATTTACTTCTATATCCTTCCCTAATTAGGTTATTTACGTTCTATGAAACAATCTTTCATTTTGAGTAAGTATTACCAGCCTTAATTTTGGTTCAAAAAATCTGAAGGATGACCAGACATTATTGATGTAATACCACTTTTCTAAATCTATAGTTTGAAAAAGCTCTGGGAAGTGAGAATTTTGTTGTTTGGCTAATGGAGCGTTAACTCTGAAGCCTAAATCACACAACTTTAAAAAACCCTTGTTCATCTTAGGAGCAAATATAGCTACATCGTTTATGTCACAGTCTGCTACCCTGTCCCTTCAGTCATACAGTCAGATCATCAAACTTTCAGTTTAAAGCTAAAATGCAATTTTAAGGAGTATTCTGGCCTAATTTACTGTCTGCTTTTAATCAAGTTACAATTTTGTTTCATTTTAAATTTTCCTTAACCGCTCTGATTGACTCAGATGAAAAGAAAGGATGATTGTGCACAGTGCACCATGATCTATGCCTGATATTGTGGAAATAAATTCAAGTTAAAAATGACCTCCCAGTGCACTCAGGGCTCTGCTTTGCACCACCACTCATGCATCATGACACCCTTAAACTTCTACCAGTAAAGTCAACATCAATATTACATGCATTTCTACAAAGCAACCATATAAACTTCATCTTTCTACACATGCTTTACTTTAAATCATGTATACAAATCCATCTACACGCGCAAGCCGAGTCTAAAAATTTGCAGATACTCAGCTGACGTATTTTCATTGTCAAACTCAAGGAACTTAAAAACAAATTTAATGCCTCAACTCAAATAAGAATAAGAATGCAATATCCCAAGCTCGTTCCCAGCCTGGGGCTAGGTGTAACTGGCACAGCATAGTGGTACTGTTCAGGGTCGGCAAAGTGCTGTGACTATGTCTGTGTAGCACTCCACCGGGGCTAATTAAGTTCACGTCCCTGCTAACTAGCCACTTGCATCACCACTTAGATGCGTCGACACTGTTTCCAGATGTGGAAGCTAGTTCAGGGCTTTGTGCCATGTACTGCATGATATCACTCAAGGCTGTACCTTTTGGCTGCGACAAAGTATTGCTGAGCTCCGTTTGCCACCTGCCCTCCCTTCATCTTTCTTACCTGAAGGAATGATCTCAAAGATGGTTCAGCAATAATTTGACAAGATTGCTAGGAACAGTCTGGAGGTGAGGGAAACTCAGAGATGACCTTGACTATGGTGCTTATGGAAGAGTCATGCTCACCAGTCACATGGATGGTGCTCTATGCAGTAGCTATCTGTCCTTTTGGTAACACCATGCAACCAATGTCAGGTAGTGCAGATGACCTGCAGTCCCTCCTAGGAGGGAACCAGCATCACCTGCAACGTGGATGTGGGGCATTTGTCACTTGCCCTACAACTTCATATAGCTCCACATGCTGCAGAGGAAGGAGAACCCAATAGAGGTGCTTCTAAGATGCATTTCAGATTCATCCTCCTCACAGAGAGCTACACAGGGAAGGAAGGAAAGGAACTAAATGAACAGAAAGGGCCCTGATGAGCACTGGCCAAGCTCCTACCATTTCCCAACAACTCTATTAGTTCTCCAGTGACTAAGGAGAAAAGGTCTAAGTGGTGCATACAGAGTTTGCCCCTGGAGATGGGGGAAGGGAAGGAAATTAAGGTACAAATATATAATTAGCTGCCTAACGTGAGGGACATAAAACATAGACATTTTTCATTTTGCCCCAGAGGTGACTGAGGATGTAGAACCTCTGGGTAAGAAATCAATGCACAGACTGTCAGGTAAATACATAGTGAAATAGAAGTGGGGGGTAAGTTAATAGTTCTATGAGGTCATATAATAAAGTCTATAGTTCTTTCATCAGCGCTGTGAACAATGCAGTTACTGTGTTTCTCCCCTGGTGTAATAGCAAAGACGGTTGCTAGACTCTGAAAATAAATTATGCCATGCTTTATTAAATGGTAAACAGCTGTTCCAGCCACAATACAGCACATGCTAATTGAAGAATGCCTTAAGCAGTCCTGTAATAAAAGGCTCTTAAGAGTTGGAGAGAGAAAAAAAAAAAAAAAAGCCGTCATCATGACAGACTTACTATCATGGGTTCCCTTCGTTAAAATTCAACACATGGGTCATTCAAGGTGAGAAGTATATTCTGGGAGAAGATCTACAGTAATGAACATTTAAGAATCATTAGCAGGCTCTTTCATGCCATGGTGCTGTAGGCAAAGATGTGCTTAGGTAGGAAGTACAGCCACAAGGTTCTCATCGTGTTTCCGTGTCTTGTTTTGCTGGGAGATATATATCCAGGAATACAACAAATGTGCAAAAAGAATTGCTTCTTCTGAGGTGGTGATCCCCAGCCCAGAAACCTCACCGCTCGTGGGAATCACCCTGGAGATTTTGGCAGAGAATGAAAGCTGTGGTGTGAGCTGTTAAAGAGCATACATATAACAGATGGAAGATGATAGGTGGCATCGTGAGCTCCAAACTGGCAACGTCTCATGAGCAGGTGCATTGCTGAACCTCCGCAGAGCCCTGGCCTCTCGTGCCAGTCTGGTTCTGTCGAGCTGAGGAGTTGTGCTGTGCACACCCATTATCAAAGGGGCTGCTAGGAATGCTGAGGTACCATCATTTTTATTTTTTTTTTTACCTTAAGAGGTTCATGATGAAAGTCAGTAGGGAGTGTGAATAAATGTTTAGAGCGGGGAAAAGAAGTCTCCATCTCCAGTCCCTGCGCTACCTTGCTAAGTGGCCTTGTGCAAATATCCCCTCTTTGCACCTCAATTTTCCCATCTTTACTTTGCATTAAAAGGACAACAGGAAACTTGGTGTGTAAAAGTCCCTTAAGAGCCCTGAATGATAGCTACTATGAAAAATATAAATGTATTTATAGCAGCTACTCACTGACATAAGCATTTGCCCAAGAATGACATTCAGATATATGGTACTCAGACTACCAGACACCTGCTTCCTGGAAAATTGCTTGCAGAGCTAAACTAGATGTGCGTGCATGTGCATGTGTGTAAGCACGTATGTAAAACTAAAAATAGCAAAATAGTTTCACAGGAAAGAATAATAAGGAAAAGAGTCATGCTTTCCCCACTATACAACACAATAATTTCTTGGCCAGTATTTGGAATTTCTCCTTTCTAAAAACTACTGTTAAGATGAGTGCTGAATGGTGAATAAGAAGATTTATTTTTTTTTTTTTTAATGTTTGCAATAAGGAAAATGCTTAGAAATGAGGAAAAATGATTGTGCGTCAATCCATTAGATGGCATGCAAATATTTCATTCTGCTCATACAAATCATATGATGTGCTTGCAAATTCATGCAACAAAGCGATGGTTTAATAGAACTGCTCTTCCTATAGAAATGGAAACAGGGAAAGTTTTCCTTCATTGGACTATGTGAGCATTTCCTTTATAAATAAAAGCTGCAGTATCTAAGGTATTTCCTTTGTTGTGTCACCTTTAGGACTTACTATTTGAAGTATTCCATTGAAATGGCTATGCGCTGCGCAGTGTTCGGAATTTTAAGTAAAACCTTAAACAGTTACAAATCAAAGCATCAGGGTACTTTGAAGAAGCACATACACTATATACATGGCATTCTGCATGCATATGCATTGCTTATATCTATATATCATTGACACGTTCACAAAAATATTACAGCTTTGGGAAAAAATATTTCAAGCAAAATGTAAACATTAAAATTATGATTTAAAAATAACAGAGTTTTCAAAACTCAGATTTCAGCATATTTAGGACTCGTTCTAGAGGTATGCTTTCAAAATATGTCAGATTCTGAGACAAATCACCGTGACATTTTTCTGGCATTAACCCAGTTGTTCTGATAAATATCACACTAAGATAAGAAGATACATTAATTAAATAATTGCAAATAATATTTTTTTTTCTCTCATGTATTTTTTAAATTGTTTAGGTTTTAAGGTATCGATATTTTAACACCTGCATCTGGTTTTATAGTTTCTTCCCCACTCCCTGCGATTTTTGTTCCTCTTCTAAAAAGAATGCTTGAGGAGATTCTGTGCCAACATCTCACTCAAATTTATAATTAATGTGGCAGAAAATTATATTTCTAATTAAATAAAACTGAGCATGAATCCAGGCAAATGCTTAGAAGCATTATAAATAGTATAAAGTTAGGAGAGGAACAAAATCACAAACAATGAGCAGGTACTGTAACTGCATATATTAGAAACATCTCAATTATTACATCCACAAAGGCAGAACCTAAAAAGCTGCATTTCATAAGAAGGTGTCATGTTGACATATATTGCTCATTAAAAAAGGTGCCGTTTATATATGGGTTACTGTTCTTCATATGCATGAACACTGGTAACACATTGTGGGAAAGGAAAGCCCTGGAGATTTTGTGTAGTTTGAATATTTAATGTAACAATAGTTTGCTCCCTAATAAAGAATGGAAAGAAATTTGGGAGACGAGGACATAAATTTGCCTATTTATTATTTTACACTGACTGCAGCTGGGTATCAGCACCCCCTGTACACCTCTCCAGATCTGCCGTTAAAATTACTGACTGCTCACGGTGGCTGCTCTTTACCCAAAACCACAGAGATTACAAACGAAAAGCTCCCCCCGTCCCCATTTTAAGGAGAAAATACCAGGCAGCGTATATAATATTTGTATATAATATATATGTATGTGTACTAACCTACTAGTTATCTCTGCTTACACGCCGGCTGTCAGGAAACTGTCAGCTGTAAAGGCGATAAGGTGGGCAGTTTAAAGAAGATACCGAAGCCTTAAGCTTCTTAATGTGCCACGAATCAATCCCATGAAAGCAAACAACTTGAAAAAGGGTTATATGTATTTAGGAAATCTCTTCTCTCCCTTCGTCTTCGCTGGAGCCGGAGCTCACGTTAGAGTTTTCTCACCCTCGTGACCCCTGAAGCGGCCCGGAGGGATTGTGAAACAAGGCCGTTACAGGAGGCAGCTTGCTAATTGAGAAGTTGATCGGGGAGGGAGAGGGATCCTGCTTTACCGCGTTAAGTGTCCAAATCAAGCATGACTAGATTGACGTCGCCAAATCGCTGTCTGGAGGCCACTCCAAGCCAGGAGCAGCCGGGCTTTTCACACCTGATAGGCCCCCCGCTCTATCCACATCAAGTCGCATTAAGAAAAGGATGTATTACAGGAATGGAGCCTGCACCCCTTAAGAGCACTGCTAATTGCTGCTCCCCGGCTTTCCTGAGAGCAGCAAACATGCCTGCGTGTCAGAGGCACATGTTGCTGGCTCCCGTTACGTGGCCCACCTTCCTCTCCCCTCCAAAAAACCAGACAGGTGCTCTCTCAGTTCAAGGGGAGTAATCAGAATAATTAATTCTTTGTTCTGTGCTGAACAGGCAAACTGCTCTGGAAAGGAGAGCGTGCCATTGTTCAAAGCCATCCTAACACAAGCACCTTTAGCCTTGGAGCTTTGGCCTCCAGCCATGGACTCCCACTTGTGGGCAGCCAGCCGGCCTGTGGGACAGGGAGGGCCCAAGCCTTCGCCAGAGGACTAGAGAAACTGAGGCAGGGGCACTCACAGAATTGCCTGGATTGGAAAAGACCTTTAGGATCATCGAGTCCAATCATTAACCTCACACTGACAAGTCCCCGACTAACCCATGTCCCTCAGCACTATGTCTACACGACTCTGAAGTCCCTCCGGGGATGGGGACTCCACCACTGCCCTGGGCAACCCCTTCCAATGCCTGAGAACCCTTTCAGCAAAGAAATTCTTCCTCACATCCAATCTCAACTGCCCTAGGCACAACTTGAGGCCATTTTCTCTTGTCCTGTCACTTGTTACTTGGTTGAACAGACCAATTCAGAGTACGAGGGGCCATAAAATAGCGAACTGCCCAGATTTTCAATCACAGAGGGATGCCTAACTCTTTTTTACGCCCCTGAAAATCCCCCTCATCAGCAGTTTGATCAAGGTGACAGAGAGTCCAGGATTTAATCCCATCTAGGATTACAACTCAACAGTACCTGCCCCACAGTCCTCAGCCTGCATCGACTTTAAAAGAGGGCAGGTCTTATTTTCCTGCACGACCAGGAGAGGCAGCTGCACTTTGGTCAAGGTTGCTTTGTCAATTTATCTGTTATTTCTGTAGAACAGAGGGCCTCCTGAAATGTACCAAGGTAAAATTTAAGATGAGGAGAAAATACAGCAGGATTGGAGTAGTCAGCTTCTGACATTCAGGCAGTCACAGTCAAATACTGAGGGGGACATTTTAAAAGCATGAGTAAAATTTTTTTGCAAACAGTGTACGTTGTTATACAATGATACAAAAGCACATCATATAGTAGGACTGTCAAATCCAGACTTTATATCTCTCCATATACTACTTAGATCTAAAAAAGGACTGAACAAAGTCAGGGTGTAGCATGATAACATGATTTAGAGGTAGAAAAGTTGGAGGGAGACTACAAGGCATTATATAGATAATATTTTCATATTTACTTTGAAATTGCACTAAAAAACCTTGGATAGCTTTTTTTTTCAGAAAATAAAAGAAAAAAAAATAAACGATACATTTGGCACTTCTTTGCATAAACCCCTTTTTTTTCCCCAAAATTTATGAAACCTTTTGTGAAAAATACCTGTCTTTAATATGGCTTTTTTGATAAAATTGCAACAAGCGAACAGTAGTAAAAAAATTTCAAAACCATCAATAAAAATTATTACAAGAGAACTGGCATCTAGCTGTAGGTCACATATACTGTGTATTGTGTATTACACACCAACTATCACATATTTTCAATTGGGGGTCATCGAATTACAGCTCTGGCATGACAACAGATAACCACAGAGCTCAGGATGAAATCCTCCTCTACCTGCAATATCCTTAACCCCAGAAAACCTTGAATAGCGTGGCAAAATTGGCTCACTCTATTTTGGTACCCTCCCTCTGAAACTGGTTCCTCCGTACCTGTTGCTGGATACCAGAAATGTTGGATTAAAACAGTATGGCAAACCCAGTGTTCCCTCTGGAGAAAGGGAAATGGGAATTTTGTTTGGTTTCTACCACCGTTATGACTCTGAGCCATGAAGATGAGCTGATATAACAGCTTATCCCTTCCTTGCCTGCCTGTTGCGGCGGTCAGCAGCAGACAGCACGGCAGGCGCTGCCGCAAGCACAGACAAGCTGAAGAGATGGGGAGCGATAAGAGCGTGGAAAAGTGTGAATGAAGCGATCCTGTTCCACCTAGGCGTGGGAGCAGGTAAATTTACCCTACTCTGGACTATTTCTGTGATATTCCAGGTCTGATTTGCTTTAAGGGGTGATGCAAGGTAACAAGAGATGGATGAAATTAAGGAGGTGTGTTACCGCAAAGGGGGAAGAGGTAGTTACGAATCGCTCACTGTGTTTAACATACTTTGCCCAGCCCTGCAGCCCCTTTGCTCTCCCTGTTGTACTGTGTAGATGTGGCTAGTGCATACATCTCCACATGTTTCTGGAAGAAAGTACACTCTGCCATGCAAGCATCAAGGGGTTCATTTTTGAAAACTAAAGTGCTGCTCAAATATTAACAAAGAAGTGAGAAGTGTGGGAGAAGGCACCCTTGGGAGGAGAGATATGGTTGGCTGTAGGCATTTTCATACTGTTCCTCCAAAACGGAGGTCACCCTGAGTTTTTGAGCGCATCTCCCCCTCCCCGGGGAAACATTCTTTGCCACAAGAGGAGCAGAGCCCAGTCAGATCTGTCCTGACACCTGTACCAGCTGCTGTTGTTCCAAAAAGTATCTTGATAGGCACTCATCCACATCCACTCATAACCTTAGAGCAAGAAAAGTCTGGCAACCCTGTGGGAATATCCTCTATTTTCCTGCAACTTTTGAAGCCCTTGTGGGTGCAGAGATCCTAGATGCTGTCAAACCAAAAAGGAGCTACTACTGCTCCATGCCACTGTTGCCAGCTACACCGAAGATCAGTTACGCTGAGGATCACCACATTATCTATATCCCTGCTCCAATATTGTAAACTACAAGTTCCAAAATGAAGTAACTAAAAAAAATAGGAAGTAGTAAAAATAACAGATGTCCACCTCAGCCTTTTTCATCTGGTTTCTACCAGCAAAACAAAGTCCATTAGATAAAATGCTAACCTGGATTGCAGATCTTTTGTTTCTTCCTCCTTACAATCGTTCATCCCTTTATCTTTGTTTCTACCTCATTCTGTTCATTTTGCCTCATTCTTATTGCTATTTCTTTTACTATTACCTTTCTCTACTACCTCAGGCTTTTCCATTTCTGTCAGGTCCATTCCTTGCTGTATATTCTTACTCGCTCTCACTTGATATATTGTACTTTTGTATAGATCCTGACCCAATTCACCATTCCACCCAGGTTTCAAGTCTCATCTTCCACTGGAGTTCATTTTTCTTCTAACTCCAGTTACATTTCAGAAACGAAACTTTTTGTAAACTATAGCGGGGGGTTTCCAATGCTTCCAAGTCAGCTAGTTACCACCACCATTACTGAGGAGTTAAAGAAATATTTGGTATGGTCACCATGGCAACTTTACAGCATCTTCCATTGACACGTGGTCTACCCTGCCTTTCCCATCACCTGTGGAGTTAGATGGGAAGAGTTGTTCCACAAACGTACCTCAGTCGAGGCTAAATTCCTCCATGATCCAGACAGGACAACCATACAGCTGGTGGGATTGTCATGGCATCACAGAGAAAGTCATGTACATGTCTCTGGGCAGGGCTAATGAGGAAGAACATGCAACCTCTCATTAGCAGCAGCAGTTGACAAGTAAGCTCACTCCCTTATCTGCTACCTACAACAAGACAACAGGAAATGATGCTGCTATCCCAGTAGCTTCCTGGTAGTTTATGAGGTGAGTTTAAAGTCCCTGTTGAGGACAATACAATGGTAGATGAAGAAACGGAGGAGTCTTTCCCTCTCTTTATAGCCAGCTACTGGTTGTAAGAACTGTAAGGGGATAAGGACAGGAGCCCACCAAAAGTTACTCATGAATCCAGTAAGAATGCTTACAAGGAATATTACTGTTTATAATTACTGTTGTAAATGGCCACCATAGTGGACCCAGGCAGTACGCAACCAACTAGAACACACCTGAGGTGCAGTAGTGCTTACCCCACACAGCATTGGTTCTTCCTCATCTCTTGAATAAAAACTTGGCAGATAAATTGGCCTTAGGACTTTTGGGTTATTACTCTGGATTTTGAGAAATTGCCAGCCAACATTCTCAGAGGTTTCCTATGTCCAAATTCTTAGGAAATCTAGCTCCAAGCTCTTCTGTTTGATGTGGCTCATTTTAGTATGAGAGGGTAACTTGAGTTGATTTTGATTAAAAAAAAATAAAAAAAAAATTCTCTTTACAGACATGAAGGTAAAGGGGAAAATAATAAGGCCAAAGCCCTTCATGGTACATTTTAATTGAAGCTGGAGAAGTATTAATCAGGGGGCAGGGAGATATTTCAGAGCAATCAGTTACAGCATCAGATATGAAGTACACCCAAGGCCAGCTCTGCATGGCAGGACAGAAGGAGAGCTGTGCAAATGAATGCCATGACAATAGCCTACACAAGCCCTGCTAGACCCAGCAGCCCACTAAGAAAGTACAGGTAGATATGGTCTGTATGCAACCACTGCTCAGCAGGGATCTTGTCACCTGCTGCCCCACACAAGCAAAGGTCACTCCTTCTCTGTGGCTCTGCCCAAAAGTTCCATTAAAGAATTTTCCCACTGTTCATTTACAAGTATTAAATTGACCTGAAATTATTGAGGGATTACTCGTACAGATAACGGTCACAAATTCCACAATGTATACCACACGTGTCTGCCAGCAAATCCGTGGGGGTAAGAGGTGCTATTTCTGACTGAGCTGAACAAAAAAACCTGCTGGTATAAATAGAGTAACTCTTCTAAACCCCAGGTTTGTACAAATATGGTGGTTTATGCTCATGGGAGACTGTTTTATTAAATTGATACAGTATATTCCTATTAGGAGTATTTTGCCAATATTGTCTGTCAATATTCCTAGACGTGCAACTTTTCATAGTGTTGAATATTCTTTAGTTTTATGAAGAAAAGATTGCAAACTTCAGAGGGAAGAATCATATCCACATTGATTTTCTGGATCAGAACACGTGTTACCACACTCTGAGAGACTGTTTAGGAAAAAAAATAAACAACAAACCACTATACAAAAATGTAACAAATGTCTGATACCGGCGAGAAGTGCTATTTCCTAATGAAAAAGCCTGCTTGTTAACTAGCCTTTACTTAGCATTTTTTATTTTTATTTAGAGTGTTCCCACAGGCCTATTAATTTCCCCTACTCTTAAAAATAATTAAAGGGCATGTTAATTATCTAAGATATCTCAATTCATAGATTTTTAAAATGTAGGAAGAAAAAAAAATAGTAATGGAGTAATAATATGCAGCATATTGCAGTTACAGATATTTCCTGTAGATCATTGCTCTACAGTTCCATGTCTATTTATTTCCAAAGCAGATGCTTCTTTTCATCTTATTTTCATTCCAAATGGTGGTCCAACAAAGAAGGGTTTCATATGAGACCAAATAATATTTTCATTTAGTTACATAATCATGGCATCTATGAGCAGACTTAAGAATCAGTGAATACTTCAGAAAGTGCAGGACAGAAATTCACATTTGCAGCTGAATTTGTTTCAATGGTGTAAATGGCTGTTTTACAGCCATTGAATATTTGCAGACAGCTCAACTAAAATGCTTCCTGGCACAGACATTGGTTGAAATTAAATATTGCACACTATTCTTAGAATGGTGTTTTTTTTCTACTGAAAACTAAGCTTATGCATGGAAAACTATAAAGTACTACTATCGGATCATCTTGATTAAAAAGATTACAAAATATTATTTTTTGTTGGACAAAAGAATCCAATTTCAAATTTAGTGATTTCTTGTATTTAGTCAACTACTTGTATGTAGAATAGTACCTGGAACATATATGAGCTTTCTGCCAAATTCATCACCTACCAAGAACGTTAGAAAACAAAAGGGAAGAAGGAGAATCACAGATCAAGTTTACAATGGGTATACTTACTGTTTCTATAGAAGGTGATCTAAAATCCCTGATTTAAATAGCAGGAAAAAAACCAATTTTATTCAGAGGGTGATTTTTTTTCCTCATAGCATCTGCAACATCATTAAATTTTAGTGAGAGAGCATAGTGTTTAAAGTTAGGGAAAATTATGACTCCTTGTGCCCAACCTCTAGCTCTAAACTAATTATTTTAGGAAGGCTTAGGAAGAAAAGGAAAGCCATAAAATCATAGAATGGTTAGGATTGGAAGGGACCTTAGAGATCATCTAGTTCCAACCCCCCTGCCATCGGCAGGGACACCTTCCACTAGACCAGGTTGCTCAAAGCCTCATCCAGCCTGGCCTTCAACACTTCCAGGGAGGGGACATCCACAACTTCCTTGGGCAACCTGTTCCAGTGTCTGACCACCCTCACAGTGAAGAAGAAAGTGAGGTACAGTAATAACCTTCTAAGTGATCCCTTATAGTGCTAAATACACAGATACAAGTCATTCTACAAGTCCTTTCTTTTACAAAGTCATAGTTGGAGCAACTAGTTGCATTTCCCGAGGAGACACAACGACAGCACTGATAGAAATACACACCGGCCTCAGGAATATCACCTCCACACAAGTCCTATCTAGTACATAAAAGAGATTCACAGTAAGAGCTCCCTGCTTTACGAGGGAAAAAGCTTGTATTGCTACATCGTATCACTACATCATAAGCATTTCTCCAATAAGTTGTATAAATTTTTAATCAAGTGAATACTCTTATTGAGCCCAGTAGGTTCACTTGTACTGGGAAGGTTTGCAGGACTGGCACTGAATGAACAATAGTCATAATCCTCTTTTTTTCATTTGCACATGTGTGTGTAAAACAGGAGTAGATCTACAGTATAGGAAAGAAGGTGATAAAGAGAAAACATAAAACCACACCTAAAAAAGTTTTTTTTAATTGTTTTTTTTGGTTTGGTTTTTTTTTGTTGTTTTTTTGGGGTTTTTTTGTGACTGCACAACAAATCATAATCTTCCACCAGTTCTGTTCTTGTTATTATAACCACAGGTATTCTCCAGTGACTTCTCTGGCATTACTACAGAAGAAGTTGTGTGGCTTTTTGCAGTTCCTACACTACTTTAGACACTACCATCATTTGCTGCCTCTCCTGTGGGAAGAAGGGGGTTAAGGCCCCACACAGGTCTCCTGGGGTGAAGGCCCCACACAGGTCTCAGCAACACACCTGGCACTGTTCAGCACAGCACCATCGTGGAGAATTTGAAATCAAGACACAGGATGATCAACTGGTGAAATCAAGACAAAATAGATCAAGAAAGTAGTTAAAAATGAAGAATTCTGCTGATTGGGGTGGCAAGCACTGCACATAGTGCACCAGTAATTTAATCACATATGAGTTGTAGGGGAAGGTTCTACAGCTATCTTCCATGGTGGTTCTTAACCAACTTTCAGTCTTCCAGTAGCTCCTCACTCTCTGGAAGTTAAAGATGTTGAGATATGTCAGGAATGTATGTTCACACCTTCTCCTTGGCTGCTGGTTTCAAGAGCATGTCCAATTTCACAACAAATCCATTTACTGTCTTTTTTCCCCTCAGTACTTATTTGGGCTGTTTTCCAATGTTTACTGGCAACCTTCCCCCATGGTAGAGTGGTTCAACAGCTGGCCAGATGTGAGACTGCTAGAAAGTTTAATTGCTACTTTTAAGGAAGGGGCAGCTACTTTAAGTCAGACAGGTGACCTTGCCAGCTCAAGGAAGAGGAGGTGGCCATCAGCCTGTCATCTGCTCTTTTAAAGATTATTTCAGCCCACAGCAAGTTCATTCTGAAACCGATCACTAGGAGAACACCAACCTAATGGAACAACACAATTTTTTTTTTCTGTAATTTAGGCATTTTATCTTCATCACAAAAGGATGCTATATTATTGTCATCTGAACTTGAAAACTGTCTGTTTTACATCTTAGAAGAACATTATGCAGGTTCAAATCAATAGTTAATTTGAGATTTTATCCCAAAAGGCTGGTATTTTGTGATTATACTTCATTATATACCAGTACTTCACCTAGATGGATCACTACTATAGAAGGAAGCTCCTCATAAAGGAGTTATTAATCCAAAAATGTATATATACATTTAAATAAAAGTTTTTGAAAATAAATCTAAAAATTCACTGTTTGCACAGTGTGTGAGAGAAAGAATAAAAAACCCCTACAGCTAAAAGTTATATCAAAATTTTGAGTAATTATAATGCAGAGTGGAACACCCACACACTGAAGAATTCAGAACCTTCAAGTAAAATTGACTACAGAATCAAAATTGGCTTTGTTGACTTGTATCACCATAATCTATGAGAAATGTAAAAAGCAAACAAAGAGGAAAAGTATTAATAGCAAAAGAAAACTGGGTTTGAGACTTATGTTTGCAATAAACAAATCACCTGCAACAGAAATATTTCTTTACAGTGTGCAGCACAACTTAAATTTCGCACCATCTCTTTCAAACCCTGTTGAAATCTTGTGTAAAATTAATATTTAGCCTCAATAATAATCTATTAACTTGAAGTTTAACACATATTTAGGCCTCAATACCGCAAATATATGAGTGATTCCCACCCATTGCCAACACTTAATACAATTATATATATATATAGAATAACAGGTTCAGAAGTCTTCGAAGGACAACTGCTGTATGTACCTTAAAAGGTATATACAGGTTTGGGACATTTTCATGGCAGGGGGAGGTTAAACAATTAATTCATATCAAAAGCAAGTGTTATGCTATTGGCAACCTTCAGGAATACTGGATAATTATTATTTCAGTTGTTTTTTCCATTGTGGTTAAATATGTTGGTCTTACCATCAGCACGGTCAAATATTCTTTCAGTAGCTGAAGTAAGGCTGTTACATGGGGGAAGGGGTATAAGTGAGGAACAACAAAAAAAATTAAACCTCTCATTACTTTGATATGAAGAGTTAATTTCTTCCTACACTATTATGAAAATTCGCTGTGATTTACTTGTACCTGATGATCAAACATGTTAATGATAAATACAATATTTTCCTAGGTGATATCAGAGAATTTCACTCATGGTTTTCCATTTAAAATAAGGAACATCTGAATAACTGTTCACTTTTAAAAAAAGACTGACCATACATGTGCAATTGTTCTTTCATTTCAACCATTCAATTCCTCTTATCCCTCGGGAAGATTTTGGTTTGATGAACAGAGAAATAGCATGACATAGCAGGAATAAGGAACAGCCCTGAAAAAGACTCTCTCTCCTATTTTAAGTGTAAAAACAAGTGGCCACATCTTCAAGGGAGCTGGCCAGATTTTCAAAAAAATTTCCAAATAAGGAGCTGGCCCCGGAGCAGCTCTGTGTGCATTCATAGTGTTTACACAACGCGAAGCCCACATTTGTACAGCCAGGAAACCAACTCTGCTGCTGCCTTTACTAGACCATCCGTGTACTCCAACATCACCACGCATAACCCAAGCCCAAACCCTGTTGGGGAATGCTCTTTCAAGCTCCAAGGGCTCAGACACACACATTTGTGCACTTAACTGAATCTATCGGTTACCAGCCTAACACTGTTTTTCTCATGAACAAGCCAAATATTTTTCAGTTACCTTTTAGTATTTGAGATGTCAAAGTTTCTTCACCAAGGAACAGAAGTTTAAATTTTAGTAATTAATTGCACAACACAGATAGAAAAAAAGGGGTTGTCAGTGCCCCATAGATTGAAGCACATAGTGAATTAGCAATTTGTAATTAGAAATTTGCAATTAAAAAATGGGAAGGGGAAAATAAATTCCAGATCCAAATCAGTGACTAATAATTTGACCACTATTAATTTAAAGCAAGCATCCAACAATTTAACAGTAAAAAGTTAGCCAGACAAATACAACACAGTATTTGCTCACAGCAGTAAACTGTTCATCTCAATATGCTTCTAAACCCAAAGAAAAACATGGAGGAATGCACAAACTGATTCAAATTAACCAGGTCTCACTATTCATTTTTATGAAAAGCACTGGGCGTGCCTTGCATCCAAAAGCAACAATTTGTTATGCACTGTAGTGTTAGAGTGTTCCAGTGCTTAAGTAACTGTTTAAAAATCTGAAGCATTCCTGAAATGTTTCACTTAAACATTTCTGCAATAAAATCTTATTGAACTGCTGCTTTTATTAATTTTTTTTACACACTAGAGACCAAGGGATGCAAGTTTGATTTTTTTTGTGTGTTTTCTTCTTTCTATTTTTTATTTTATTTTATTTTTTTAAACTTTACCTACTACTAGCAAATAAACTATCTCTCTTTTTTAATAAAACCATGGCCTTGAGTTTTGGCCCCTTAATAGTAGCCTACATGGTCGACTACCCTTGGTGTTAAATTTTCTTAAATTGTATTTCTGTCAGTATATCATTTTTTTAAGCAATGGACCCTATAATAGCAAGCTCTGTTCTGTCAGGAGTACATTTTAACAGCATGACACAAGTATTTTTCACTACAGGAGACAAACAATGATATGTATTACATGCAGTAAACATTGCCTTTGGTACATAGGGTTCTCTTAGCATTCATCTGTCTAAAATTTCATTGTGTCCTGCACGGGGGAAAAAAAAAACCCTGCCTCTCATTAACTATTGCCGAGGGCTGCAGGTTTGTAAAGTGCCAACAATGCATTGTCACATTTCTCACAAAACAAGGGCTTGATTGAATATTACAAGAATGGTAGAAACCCAGCAAGGTGGATTAGGGGATATTTTAATAGTCAAAACAAAATAACAAGCCTTTCACTGAGCTGCTTAACTAACAATCTTGTAACCAATTTTTTTTTTTTCTCTTAGAACAAGCCCCCTCTCCCCAAAACAAGCAGAAACAAGAACTTTATAAAATAAAGATGTTTTGCACTTAAAATAATAGGGTCTTGGCAAGAGGAAAAGAAATATGGCAATTTTTCTGTATGAAATGCACCCAACCCTGCAATTTTAGAGCATAAGGACTGCAATGGCAGCAGTTCCAAAATTCACAGTAAATTTACATAGGGGCTGCAGTTCAGTAGTTAATCAGACTATTATACTCCTAGTTACTCTGAAAAAACAAGTTTTCCGATGCTGAGACACATGAAGTACCCATTAGCTGATTTTCAGGGACTACCCCTGAGAATCTCTCTTCTGTGACATCTTTGCCATACATTGTGTGGGTGTGTATGACCTCATGTGAGCCATCTGCAGTGGGGTCAACATCTCTTTTTTGAGAATTGGTAGGTTGGGAATGGATTTAGAAACAGTCCAACACCAGTACAACTCTCCTCTGATTTCAAAAATCAGCAGGAGCGTGGAGCACTTTCAAAAACCTCGTTGGCTTTGCTGAACTTGAATGTGACTTTCATCCAGCAACCTAAACTACAAGCACCATAAATGGGCAACATGCAGAGAATTATTCGCGAGAATAAAACCGATCAGAGTATACAAAATTACTCAGATGCACAAATGATATATTATTTACTTGTTAATTGCTCATTTAAAGAAATATGATTTTTTTTTTTTACCCTCATTGAGACAGAATCATCATGGTCAGAAAAGAAAACAAGCAAGACTGACTTAATTTTTTAGAGTTTGAGTAAATTCACTGTTCCACAAAAACATCTTCTGTGGTAGGCAAATCACTCGCAAGATCTTAGTTGTCTCTGCTATGAAAACCAGAACAGAACATTTTCTTGGCCTCAAGGGAACAGACACCTTGGGCAGCAAGATAGAAATAATGCAGTCCCAGGTCCAAATTTAAGGCAAAACTTCCTCCTTGAAAATGAGGAAAGGCTTTTTAGCCCCTGGGAATTATTGGAAGGGGATTATCACAAACACTGGTTTAAAGTAAGCTGAAAATATCTTGGTTAGATCTTCTGGGCCCAAAGCAGAGAGGACTGCAGCACAGTCTGTATACAGAGGATAAGGTTAAAGCAGACAGCGGTGGAGCTGGGGAGGGACAGAGAGAAAAGGGGAAACAAATATTTTTTTTTTTTTTTAAGTGACAAGATTCCTTAAAAGGCCGTTACAGAAATTACCAGAGATTTCTACTTCCCGGGAATACTTTAAATTAAAGCACTGGTACACAAAACATCGAGTGGATCAATCGGAGAGGCAGATACACAACTCTTGATCCAAGGCACATAGTTCATTTTGCATCTGATAACTGCTGGCTGTTGTCAGGGTTGTTTAATGGGTGGGGGTTTTAAAGGAAGAGAAATTTACAGCTGTTTCACAGAGACAGAGAAGAGATCGTTTGCTCTACATAGCCTTCAAAAAGAAATATAGAGAGTAGCTGGCATTGGTAAATGCTGAGTTTCCTTGCCAAAACCTGTAGCCTTAGAGATTCTCTATGCATCTCCTCAGCAGAGCTGAAGAAGGTTTGGCTGGAACAAAATTGCTTCTCACCAGCAACATCTGCTCCAAGATCTGGAGATCTCTGTCATAACAAAACCTGTTTTCAGATTCCTGCCCTCCTGTAGGTGCTGAGTGCCAGATGAAGGGGTTGGAGCAGGATAAATGGGCTTTGCAGGCCTTGCATCCAACCAAGGCGGAATTGCCGTGAGAATGGGGGAACGTGACCATAAACTTCCTTCCAAAGGCCCATCCTGCAAACTCTGCTTTTGCAGAAACGAAGGAGGGTTCACAGCAGATGTTCTGGATAGACCTGTCAACATTATGCTGGGCTCCTTTGGCAGCTGAAGTGGCACAGGGCTGTAAGGGTATAAAAATAACTTCAAGAATCTTAAATTGAAATTTTGGCACTAGATGGGATCACAATTTCTGGCCTTTTAACTCTTTCTTGAATAATCTGCCTAGCCTCCAGTTGGACCTCTCTGGGGAGGTTCCCACCAGTGCTTCCCTCACACTGACAGAAAGGAGCCATATAACTGGAAAGTCTAGTCTGGAATTGAACAGAAAAGACAGAGAACAGAACAGGACTGCAAGAGGCCATCAGAAAAAAACACTGCAGAGGTCAAAGGAGACTCTGTTACGTTGTCACATCAACCAACATTGCTCATAGAACTACTTCCCAGAGCCTTCCAGGTGCAGAGCTTGCCTTTGCCCATCATGACCATTACGTGCCAGCTCTGCAGCCTCACAAAAGGACAGAGAACATTTAGCTGATCTGCTCTCTGCACACACACACACACACAAAAAAAAAATAAAAATAAAAATAAAAGCCCAGGGTTTTTCACAGAATCCCAGAATTGCCTAGACTAGAAAAGACCTTTAAGATCATCAAGTCCAATCACTAACCCAACACTGACAAGTCCCCGACTAACCCATGTCCCTCAGCACTATGTCTACACGACTCTGAAATCCCTCCAGGGATGGGGACTCCACCACTGCCCTGGGCAACCCCTTCCAATGCCTGAGAACCCTTTCAGCAAAGAAATTCTTCCTCACATCCCATCTCAACTGCCCCTGGTGCAACTTGAGGCCATTTCCTCTTGTCCTACAAAGTGATTCTACCAGGGCTGTTAAGACTGTATCTAGCTTCCCTCTTTGCCTTAAAAGGTCACCTCCTTGAACAGGGGACAGTTGGCCCACCTCCTGCAGAAGACTTGCCTCCTTCTGTGTAGCCCACCTTTGGAGGGTGGGTGCTATGCTGTCTAGGAAGAACCTCTCAAAACTGGAATGCAGCCCCATTTGTCATTAAAAAAAAAAAAAAAAGTCAGGGCATCAGTAGCAACTCTCTTTAATCAGCATATTTGTAAGGGCTGCCAGGTAATTAGGTTGATTGCTTTCTTGAGACTACAGAAAAAGCCAGAAAGCCCTCAGTGGTCGCACGGATGGTAACTCATATGTAACTCTGGAAAACAAGATGCTCACCCATCTGTCTAGAGTCTTGTGTATCCATTCACTTTGCTGACAGACACAGAAGGCCAATTTAACTTCAGCATCTACAGGTGACGTTGGTAGAAAAGGTTTCCCCCCCACCCACTCTTTTTTACTATAGAAATTAAGGATTCATGCTTTTGCTACAAAGCCTCTAAGCAGATGAAAAATACTCATAAAACTGGATTTAAATCACCTCACTTTTAGTATATCATCCCAGACACTTCACAACTACTGGAAAATATGTTGACTAACCCTAAATAAATGTATGTGAGGGTAAAAACAGAGACAAACTTCACATGCCACGCACAGCTTTGGATCAGTGCAACAGCCTAATGTAAAACAAAGTCTTTGGCTAGTGCTACCACAAGACTTTAACTTGTAGACTAAAGACAAAGCACTCACCTTCCTTGAGCATCAAGTTAATAGCAATAGGAGAACAAGGAGGGGGAAGAAGAAACATGCTGGATCCTGCTATAGTCATTACTGTGCATCCTCCAGTGTCCTCAGACACATTACTCCTTTTCTCTAACGTCTGACATCGTACCTCCCCACTGCAAATTTTGGGTGAAGCCTTAATAAAGCTCTGACATCCATTGATAAAACTTACAAGCTAAAAATTCTGTGCTTTGATGCAAGCAGCAACTCAGCTTGTGTGACTTTTTGGAATCACTGCAGCAAGTTGTGAATGATGTATGAAATGAAAAATCCCTGCTCACTGCACACAATTCAGATAGTAAAATCTCCCTGCAGCTTTAAAAAAAGCACTTAAATGTGTCATTTTATTTTTGTCCTGTGCCCAGAAGACTCCCTCATCTCTCCCCAAGAATATGGAGAAACCTCAGCTATCACCAGAGAATGAGAAAGTACACTTGGAACTAAAGTAGATCAGTCCAGTTCACACAGTGTTTCCAGGAACACATACAGGAACCTGGAGCAAACCAGATGAAATTATGTTGGAGACATGTCAAGCCTCTCTCGAAACACACTTTTCTGGTCATTTTTTAAAGTAATATCTAATCTCATCGATCTGACTCTTTAACTTGATTGACCTTTGGAAATTGCATTAAGGAAGCAACAATGCACGCTCAATGTAGTTAGGACCATGAGAAGAAACATTTGATATAAATATCATGTATGCGACTAGACATCATTTATGTTGGGACAAATATAGCAACATGCCTTGACTTCAAGCCTTTATACTTTCTTGCCCCTTTACTGGAACTTTTTTCCCAGTCTGCCTTTCAGTGTTGACCTTTTAAATCTGTCAGAGCCAAACATCAGTTGCCATAATTTAGCCATCTTCTGACTTGCTGCAAGTGCTGCTTTCATCTGTTTTCTAGTGAGTGCTTGTTATTATTTTTCATATGTTTTTATGGACAATCTAGTAGAATGTGATAGGACTTTTTTAAATATTTTTTAATTTTTTTTTGGCAGAGGGAGAGTGGGATGTTTGACAACAGTGATGCAGAACACAGAGAAAGGTCGGGTTATTCCCAACAGGGATTTCTTCCTTGCCAAAAGTTCTCCATGTGATGTGCAGCCTCTGTTCACACCCCTCACATCCAGAATGCCAGAGAATCTCCAGAATTAATCTTCCAGCAAAATCACCCAGTTAGGAGCACCTGAACCAACACTCTT
>NW_010298286.1:37865-56455 GCF_000700745.2 Antrostomus carolinensis
CTCTTTCCTGATCACTAAAAAGTGGAGAGTTGTCCATTTTGATGGAGTTCCCTTTGAGCACAAGAAGGATGAAAAATTGACAGCAAGACTGCAAGTCTATGGAAGAGCTATCTGCCCAGATGCTGCTGTCTTGGTGACTGCATTTAGTTTCATGAATAGAAAGCAGAGGTCCCATCTAACGACAACTGATGTTGTCTTCTCTTGACAAGTTTTCTTAAATTTGCAATTTAATAATTTTTCCTTTCCTGATATTACTGATGAGGAAGGACAGTTGCCTACACCAGTGTCACATTTCTGTCATCTTTGGCATCCTGAAATTTCAGGGAAAGCAGAGAAAAAAAGTGCAGCTGTTAACCATTTTGCTTCTCTAGCTTCATCTTATGAAAATTAGAGCCATACCTACTCCAGCCTCATACACAGCAGAAGGAAGAAGGGACTACAGTGCTCACTAGACATGTGCAGGGGCAGACCAAGAACTTTGCAGTTCATCCTCCACCCATGAGCTTGCCTTCAACAAGCAACACTGCAGTGAGGCTGAATTAGAAGTAACTGCTGTATGTTGGGTCCTTTCTTTCTTTTTTTGTCCTGTGACAAACCAAAAGCCAGACAGCAAATACACTGGTAATAGCTGGTCTATTCCTCCTATCAGGAAGGAATTTTTTTTAAAAGTTCAGGAGGTAAGAAGGTTGGTTCTCAAGTGCCTTGCAGCCGGGCTTACACTGACAATTATCACATCTTTCCACTAGGCAACATTTTCTCGGAAACTAAACATGTTTGCAATTATTGTCTAAATTTGTTTCTATTTTTTTTGTTGTTGTTTTTGGGGGTTTTGGGGGAGGGGGGTTTGGGTGGGGGTTTAGGGTGGAAAGGGAATACTTGTCCCTATACTACCTTTTTGATACTCTGCTAAAATCAACACTATACTACTTACATAACATTGACTGTGTTGCACAAATAAGCTGAACATGAGGCGTGTAGGAGTTGGCAGTAAGAACTAACTTTTCCAAAAAACACACCTTAAAAACAGAAGGATCAGCTTATGAGGAGAAAGAGCTGGACTTCAGAAGAAAAGAATTCGTGGTGGTTAAAATTAAGACATAAGAAAAAAAAAAAAAAAGAGAGAGAGAGAACGGTTGTACATCTGCTAAAATAACCTTACACATGTTTATACACACACATATATAAAATAAAAATTACTTTTTCAACAGGTCATGAGGAAAACAGCTTATCTGCCAACATAGTAAGACTATGTGATTAATAAGAAGATTACTTCAGATAGTTGGTTCCAGAGCTATTTGTGCATTCCTATCAAGACTGAGAATCTGACAAATTACAGTAAATTTTGCAAATATGTACTATCTTTTATTCAGAGTAAACCTCAGGGGTCTTTTAGTAGAGAAGGTATATTTGTATAAAGAGAGAAAAGGACTGGATGAAAACAATCATCTGCTTACCATAGCAGGAAGAAGTTGCAGTTGTGCTCACCTTCAAACTATTCCGTGGCCAGTTTTTTAAAGAACTTGCAATGGGTGCTACCACCTATCTTATGCATTTCAGCTGAGCTCTTATAAAATATATATGTATATTTTTCCTGTAATTATCCGATGAGATAATTAAAAGACACAAGGAACAGAGAAGAGAAGAAAGATGCTGTTATGGTTATTACAAGAAAATTATCTGGCTGTGCTGCACCTGGAGACAGGGAGTAACTGAGACCCTGACAGGGACACATCAGGGATCATCATGAAAGGTCTCAGAAGAGCACAGAAGACACCCATGGTTGGATGTATGCTTCTGAAGTTGTCGTTTCTCTTCATTTTACTCCCTGACTCTTTTTGCTAGCAGTTCACTCTGCATTGTGACTGAATTAGGTAAGGAGGTGCTGGGGGAAGCGCTCGTGGCTAACTTCAGTCCACAGCCAGGCTCATTAAAACCAGCACATTTGCTGCAATGTTTGCAGCATTTCCTCTATGTCTTAAGATTGTTTTAATAAGGGAAATTCTGAGCAGAAAGAATATACTTTCATTTACTTTTTAGTGCTCCCTCTTATAAGTATTCAATGTCATGCTGGATTTTTTTTTTTTTTAATACTATATGGAGCATAAAAATGCATGAATTTAATATCTTAATAAAAATGAACACATCCTTCTAGAAGCCCAAAGCTGCTAAATACACAGGACAGATTCATTAGCACAAATTTGGAGCATGAAGAGAAGGTGAACTGAGAACCCAAGATTCACAAACATCAATACAAACTCCCAGGGCTCTTTAATAAATTTTTGTCCACCCTCCTACCACTCTCTCTCTCAGAAAAACTGTGGAGAGCAGAGCCCATAAGCTACCAATGGGTTGTACAGACAAGCCTCAAGTTAGACCCTGAAATCATCCACCAGCAGTTTGATTTGGGGGTGACGGCACGTGGGATTAGCATACAAATAACCATCCTTTCCATCAGACAGAAACAAGGAAAGGTATCAAAACTTCGACTGACATCCTAGACATGGGAGCAAGGTGCCCAGCCAGGAGGAGAGTTGTGGGCTTGAGCTTTTCTGGACTGGGAGGCAAGGGAGGAATGTTGTGCTGTTGGTAGGGGTAATTACTGTACAGTTTGTAGCATATTAAATATGAGGACACAGAAATTCCAAATAGGTTTGCAGGCAAAGCCATTCCAATTTTAAATATTTGGCTTTACTAAGGCATGTTTCTAAATTAATAGGCCCTATAGCTTTCAATAGGGTTATTCAGGGTACCTCAAGTCAAGCATGTAGTATACATTTGTAGGATTAGAGTTAATGTTATTTTAGTATAAAGTGTTCTTAAATGTATCAGATTACAAATTAAATAAGGAAGCCAACAAAAACTAGTGCAGAACAGCTCCTTATTGAGACTGCCCTCCCCCTTCTTGACACTTTCTGTAAGGCAAACCCATTAGGATTATAAATATTTCTTTGAAAAGTTTTGGGGATTTTTTTTGTAAACTCAAATCTCAAATTCTGGGTAAAATTTATTTAACAAAAATTAGAAAGTGGAGAAATGTAATTTGTTTCTTTAGGAGAAGATTATTTTTTTAATTTTCTACCATGTAAAACAAAACAAAAACCCCCTTTTTAATGCAAACTTTGAGAAAGAGTAGTAGCTTTAAAGGTAACAGTTCTGACTTCAGAAAAACAAGATTTATGTAGAAGCAACCATGGTGACAGAAGATAAGGACTAAGACAATAATTCACAGTGACTGCAATTGTTATTACCACCTTTAATTTGTAGCCTGTAACTCACTTAAGCTATCACTACCCAGAAATCTTTCCTACAAATTTATCTAAAAGACAAAGCCCAGTTCAGCAGTTGTCACTGAAACTATTTTTAGAAGTTGATCAACCATAGTAAATTCCTCTGTTTCTTAGAGCAGAAGTATTTTAAGGGGGGGTTAATTATTAAATTTGTATTTGTATCCACTTTCCTCTAATATATATCTCTCTTTTGCAAAGAAATAACATTAGAAAATAAAAATAACATTTGTTTTGTCCCATGGTGAAACAATAATACTGTTCAATTCAGGGTTATAATACAATAAAAACTCTTCACTAAACTAGAACCTGAGACTCTGCATATGCTGATATTTACGGTTTCTAAGCTTGTCTTGTACAAAAATCAGGTTGATTCACAAGCATTTTGCACATTTTAGTATCAAGAGAGAAAAGTGGTAACTCCTGTACATAAAGTCCAAAGGGTCAAGCTTTGTTAAAAGCAAAGGTGCGATATTAAAGCAGAGATACAAGAGCAAAGGGACATTTACTACCTGCGGTAATTTAGTGTCTTCCTAATTAGTCCAGTATATTGTCACTTACAGTATGTTCAAATGTATAACTTGACTTATTCTCACTTATTCACCTCCTCTCTCCTCCCCCAAACGTAGAAAAGATACAATAAAGCCCCTGATGTTCTCTGCTCTCATCACCACCCCCAAAAATAATTTTATCTTTGCATGTTGTGCAATTCTTACTTTCATCCACTATGTGCCAACATAAGACATTATAATTTTTGCAAAAGAAAAGATGAAAAACTTAAGTTTCAATATTGAAGAATACCCCTTCACTCAAGAGTTGCAGGAAAATTTCTTGAGGAACATCATGCCAGAGCTGAACATGCTCTTCTTTTTTTATGAAAGTAGCTATTTTTTGCTAGTGAAAAGTTCCCTCATACTGCATTTTGTTAGAAAATAGATAAACAGGGTTCGCTCTAATCCCAAAGGAAAATATTTTGAAGTTAATAATCAGGGACATTGTGCTCTTTGAAAAATAGATGCTAAATACTCTCCAGTTGTTGGTAGCTGCAGTTCTGATGTGAAGCTGGGAGAGTGACTGCACCGTGAATGCGCTATACTGGCACTCCATCACAACATCTTAGCACATGCTTAACTTAATCCTGCAACTAACCTCACTGATTGCCATGGGGCTATCAAGATGCTTAATTGTGAGCACACCTTTAAGGTGTCTTTAACTGGTTTTTGAGAAGATGGGACTGTAATCATATTGCAAGTACCTGCATATTGTGGGTGCAGAATTCCACCATGATTTCTGCAGAAATACATGAGTAAGTATCATAGCAAGCATTTGGAGACATGGCTTGCTAATGATCAAATTTGGCTGAACTCTTTATCCTGTTGTTTGAGCAATTTATATTTTCACTAGTTTATGGTCAAGATCTGATACGCTTTTGTGATTTTTTTTTTTTTTTTCTCAGAATATGTTTCAAGGATTATGTTTGGTTCTGTTCTAACACCTTTCTAAATACTAGAAACAAGCAGAACCAGCAGTTTCTATAAATCCAAATTTTAGTTAGTTCTAGTCCATTATAAACTTTTTTTTTCCTGATTTGGTACAGCCAGATCTTTCATGCATCCTTTTTCAGTAAGATGAAAATTTGATAGATTCATACATACATCTGAAAAAGCAGCAAATTCTAGAGATGACTTAAACAGCCTTTTCTCTTTTAAAATATTAATCTACTGATATTCATAGCCATTTTTAAAAATACCAATCACATACAACGAGACTTAAGTGTCCAAAGGCTAATTGAATCAGAATATGCAAGAAGCATTCTCAGGAAAGTGTGAAACAGTAGTACCAGAATTATGTCACAGGGAAGTAAGTGTAAAACATGTACAGCTTTTTGACAGTGTAGACTCTTTGCTTCAGATATTTGTGTATGAAAAACTTAAAAAAAAAAAATCAAGAATGTTTTGACCAGAGAAAAGAATAAGCTTGTGACTATTACTTAGATTTATTTCTAAGGTCATGCATTATCATACTAAGGAATTCATTGGGAAGTTACCCATCAAAAAACCACATTGCTTTTAATAAGGTATACCCAAAATATGGATTCTTAAGGACAGTGATAGTTAAGATCAATTTCATTTAGAAATCATTTGAGGATTGTATATTGTGTATTTTGGTTTCCAAATCCACTATATTCAACTTCAGTCAGAAATTAAAAGAGAAAGCAATTCCTAAAGTCAGGAGGGCTGAAAGCATGTAACAATATTGTCCATTTTGATGGTCAAGTCTCAATTATCTATTATAAAATTTTAAATGAAATTTTCATTTCCAGGTGAGCAGTATTTAAAGTTTTCACCTTGGTCATGACTATGTTTGGTACTTATTATTCAAATATTCACATCAAGAAGGAACGCTATATATTATCTGGCACATTTGAAGAGTATAGTGAATATAATTTAATAAAATTCAGTAAGAATATACATATATATATTTTTTTTTTTTTTTAAATTACAAGGTAGACTTGCCTTTTTCAGTTTTGGGCAAAATATATAAAAAAATAAAGTTTCAAACAAACAAATTTTTTTCTTTCTTTTTTTTTTAAGGAACAGATAAGTAGCAGAAATGAGAACCTAAAGGAATCGCTGTGCTAGGCAGTAAGAGCTAAATATTCTTCTACTATATACATACAGTACACGTACTTATATGTAGGTGCATTTTTTCACATATGTTCTGGCCAAAAATGCAGAAAGTTTCCAGTTAAACCTTGGATGTCAAATCAGATATCATAATATAGTTGATAATATTTACTCTTGAAGTAAATAATTTTAATATGAGTATTTTTAAAACATATTTCATAAAAACACTAGTCAAAGTAACTTCTGAGGAAAAACTCAGCAAGAAAGAAAGAAAGAAAGGTGCATTTATTTTAAAAGGGGCTATAGAAAACAGACCTATAGAAAGTAGGCCTATAGAATTGTTCTTTCACCTCTGGCACTGCAGACTTACCTAGGCTGCCCTAAATTTACCACTTTTATTAAGCTTTATTGAGCTGCCATAAATTGACAAAATCTTTGTAGTAAGCTAATTTTCCACCAAAATACAGTGTACTGTAGAAAGGTAATGAAGAGCTGTAGGACAGGCTTTAAGAGGCACTATACTTTCATCTGAAAAGTCTCCTGAAATTCTTTGAACGTTTCCAGGGGATTAATGAGGTATTTTGACAACACACGAGAAGCGTCTGGTTTTCAAGAAGCCTTATAAGAGGGAACACTCACATTCTTGGAAGTTAAACTGTGTATTTTAAGCCACTAAAAATAACACAATTATTAAAAATTTGGCAGCTCTGAAGAAAAATACCAGCAGATATGAGGAAACACATGGAACTACTGAGGAGTGTCAAACTTGAGTACACACATTTTACAGCACTTCAACATGACTTAAACACCAATTTTAACAGCTTAATTGAATGTTTCTTATTAAAAGCTATCACAGATGAACTAAAATAAGAAGAAGCTAAACTAGCCAGAGTGTGACTAAACCAGAAGTATTATTCTTTGCAAGTTGGGTGGATTAACTGCGCGTATGTGCATTACTCTCCTTGTTGTACATCCGTATCCTTTCAACAATTGTTAAGGTGTTTAGAGGGTTTCAAAACCTTTTGGCGATCAGTGAGAGCGCGAGTATTCTTGCCTTTTTTTTTTTTTTTCTTTTTTTAAAGACATGTTAAACAACACAATGTAAATTTAGAACATTCATCTCACACAGGGAAATTAGAAGTAGACTGTTAACACCTACGCTTTTTTATATATATTTAAAAATATTTTTAGGGTCTATTCCTGCAAACTAGTAGTCCCTTGAATTCTTCAAGGCATTGCAACAAGGATATTAGTTTATAAATGTGTTCAGTTCCACGAAGTTTTAGTGAAGAAAACAGAGCTCTCTTAAGCCTCATTTCTGTAAATACCTCAATATTCCTGAAAATTCAAAGTGCTTAAATCTTTAAAGATCTACTCTTATTTAATCACGCTGGGCAAGAAGCATACTGAGGTGTCATTTTGATAACACCCACTACGTGTGAAATTATCCACATAGAGTATTTATACATGCATTTAATAAAGCGGATATCTGAAGTGTTTGCCATACTTAATATGCACTTTCCATAACACGAGTGAGAAATAGGATCTGCTAATCAGTACCAGGCTACAAGACATTTTAAGTCTCTCTAAGTACTCTTATGTAATAATTTTTTGAAATAATAATTGCCTTTAGAGTGTGAGCAGTTGTACAGGAAAAGGCTGCTTCTTAAACTCTACTCTTTTCAGTCTGCACCCTTTCACAAGCTAAATATTTTACAGAAGCAGCATCTTTATGATGCTTATGGTTGAACATTTTACTTTCTGTAGACACGTCTCATTATTTAGAAGATCTCATCCAAGTTAAAAACTTGACTTTTCTCAGGTCTTTGAACCAGCAAGTGGGAAAAAAAAAAGATAAATGCCCCTTTCTTTAGGAATAATGATCTACTCATCTTCATAGATACTCAGTGGCTCTTTTAAAGTCTGCAGTACATGTATGAGCAAAATCAATACAGTTGGGCAGTGGAGGGGTGGACTTTTGAGTCAATTTCCCCCCTATCCCCGATAAGGTTCTAGATGTGTTTAAGGGCAAAAATTCTTCCCAATATATTAGTTTTGTTAATGCTTTTCCCATGATCTGTTTGCCTGGCTAGGAAAATTATGCAAAAAGTAATAAAAGTTCTATTTCAATTTCCATGTTAAGAGATGGATGTGGAATAAAAAAAAAAAATAAATCAGAAACCATATTCTTTGTGTTTACTGAGAGATATGCACTCCAACATTTAGTGTCATGGAGCTGGAGTTAAAAACCAGAAACGGTGAAGATAATTTAGTTGCATGAATGCCTGCTCTTCAGTAAAATGCTGCCAAAATTAAATAGGAATGAAACAGCACTTTGTAGTCATTGGTTGCTCAGCAGGGTTTGCGTAGTTAAAAACCTAAGTGAAAAGGGTGATTGACCTACATTGCTACTAGCTTAGCACAGCTGTACATTCATATTTTCGCTGCATCTGAGGAAGCTCATTATTTAATACAACTGAGTTAGATGTAATTGTTGGTCTTTCATTTTACACTTTTAGGGGCCAGATATTCATCTCAAATGTGCGGCAGGCATTACCGTGCATCTGGAAATATCTGCGGCTGCCCGTTTGCACGCAAGGCTAAGGGATAGCTGCACCTGACATTAGGAGGCTGTGCAGGGGTAGGAGGACCTCACAAATACGCAGAAATCAAATGAGCAGATGGAACAGAAAAGCAAATCCCTTGACACCCCAAAGGCAAAAGCGCTGCTGTTTCCCTATTGTTTTGAGCAGAAGCAGCCCAGAAAGCACAACCAAAGAGCACTTCACACAACTCATACCTGAGGTTTAAATAAGTAATAACATTCCAGTTAACAACCAGTTTGACATGTTAACAGCCCTTGGGCTATTAACATAACAACTGGTCATTAATGACAGATTTCAAAGGGAATATTGTGCTTATAAATGGACATGCTGCCAGTCAGAAGAGAATACAAGAGAAGGGGAGGTTGATACATTAAGATGTCACCATATAGCTCTGGAGGGAAAAAGGGGGAAAAAACCCCAAACTTCTTGCATATTTCACTTACTGTAAGTGGACATGAAATATTGGCGTAAACCTAAGTTCCTTCAATTAAGTCTTCACTTTCTAACCCAAGAGTGTATAAGCAGGAGACAGAAGCCTGAAGGGGAATTACACTCTGCATATCATTTTCACCAAGTGTGTTATTTTTAACGTTGAATCCTTTCTTTACTCAAGTCAGTTCTCATACTCGTTAACAAAACAGAGTTCATAAAAAAAACCACCCTAATACCCTTGGTGTCATATGCCACCTCTGAAGCCACTGCAGTGTCTTACATGAATCAGATTCCAGGGTAAAACTTCTCGCACCCAAAGCATCTTCCAAGCTCATTACCTTATTACAGTTTTATTCCATCCCCTCAACCATCCCCAACCCAGAGAAAAAGGTTTTAATATAGTAAAATTAAATAATTTTGACAAAGGAGAGTGCTAAAGCAAAGCAACTTTTGAAGTTCTGAAGATACAGAGTGTTTATAAAAATATCACGTACCTCAGGACTCAAATACAGAATGAGAATGTGCATTGGGGCTGAAGGAGTGTTTTGGGTTTTTTTGGCAGGCATCTCTAAATGAGAGATACTGGAAATATCTTTGTAAATAACCAAAACCACAGTCTCATAGTTTGCAAATTTAACAGTGAAAGTTAAAGCACCCAAATTGGCTACATTATTGCTTATAGCAGCTGTAGAATGGCTGTCTTATTGAAAGACATAATGAACACAGAGAGACAAGTTAATAAGCAATTTTATTCTTTATAGTATCGTGGAAGCCACATATCCTCTAGAGGGCACCACATAAATTAATAGGAAGCTAAAACAGTTTTATATGTAGCAAAGACTCCCTTTATGGTTAAAAAGAAAAAAAAAAATAAGAGGATAGTTTGAAGCTGTAATCGAACCCTAATCTGATCATTAGTACAAAGTAATTTGTTCTTTAAGTTCATATCAAGTGAGTTGCTAAATATGAAAGCTTATTTGACTACAAAGCTAGAGAACATTTAACTAGTTTCTATATTAGCATTAAAGAGATCACTTTTACAGGTTCACGGCATAACTAAGTAGATAAGATGCAATGAGGCAAATGACTATCTGCAATTACCTTAAGTGCATCAGTTTGAAGTTTAGTGTAAATACCAAGTTTAAATCTATGCACTCACAAGAATCACTAAAAAAAGGCTCATGACAAGACAGCTTCATTAAGACTTGATAAACCCAGAGACAAAAAAAATCAGAAACATCTTAAAACTCATTATAGGATTTCTCATGTATGCTGGCTTCACTGGTACAAAATATTGTTTGAGAACAAATAACTGAAGCACTAGTTCTGAATGTGGTTGTGGCAGATAAGAAATACAGTCTCCTTTCTCTGAATCACTTAGTATGATTTTTAACAATCTATTAGCAAAATATTTACTCCTGTTAGACCTTCAAAGATCAGAGAGTAACAGAGCGTGTGTGCGTGTGCACCTGTACAGGGGAAATGCTTTGCTCGTATATCTACTGCTAGATCGCTTTTGGTTTTGATTTTAAACATTCGATTTTTAAAACATCGCACTAGCAATGGGAGATTGGGTAAGTTCAAAGTCTCCAGTAAATTTGGAACTCAGATCAAAAAGCCATAACAGAGTTTTCTCACTCCTGCAGGCGCTTGTTGTAGAAAGATTCTTAAAATTAGTTTTAAAAAGTAGGTTAAGTGTTACCTTTCCCCCAGAAGCTGTTCTGACCCCCCTCGATAGACACACTCTCTAAGATCACAAGTGACCTGTGTTCATGTACGACAATTCCCTTCTTTTCAAAGAGTTTTCCTGCCAGTTTTTAAAAATAAGGTCTTGTTAACTACTTCTTTGTCAGTTTTAATGCAACGGCTTTCAGATGCAGACTCTATGCTAAATTCCCAACACTTTATCTTGTGTTCAGTTCAGAGTTTTAATGGCACTTTTGCCACTAAGCAGTCCAAGCCCACACCTGAAGAACCCTGCTCTGCCTTGCAGACCCAGTTCAACAAATGCACAATACTTTTGCAAAGGTTTTTCATAGAATCATAGATTGGTTTGGGTTGGAAGGGACCTTAAAGATCATCCAGTTCCAACCCCAACTACCATCAGCAGGGACACCTTCCACTAGACCAGGTTGCTCAAAGCCTCATCCAACCTGGCCTTCAACACTTCCAGGGAAGAGCAGCCACAGCTTCTTTAGGCAACGTGTTGTGCTTTAGAAAAAAACAGATTGTAATGTGGAGAGCCAGAGTACCAATGGTTATTAATAACTCTTTAGTCTTGATCGCTGTTCCAACCTACCCATGCTGTACAACTTGGGAACTGCTCAGGGCATGGGAACCTCCTGTTTGGCATCTGTGCTTAAACTGAACTTGTAAGTTAACACATTCAAAGATAATTTTAATTTTTCCCCAATGTATTACTGACTTGAGTGTCCCTTTAAAAGGAAAAGGCTTCACTACAGGGGCAGGGGAAATATTCCCAGAAGTTCATATTAGCCTGGAGCAGCTAGTCTCATTAGAACCCCTCTACAGGGAATGGAGGAAAGGTGCTCCTATAGGAAATAGGTGCTCTGAATCACCCCAGAGGAGCCTTTTCTCTCTATTTACTATTGAGAGCCTAGGGAGACTAAGCTTCCTGATTAAGCTTCGCTCCTGCAAAGTAGCCCTATTTATTCACACATAGTCTGCAGATAAACTAGCCTGGTGCTGCTCATCAGTACTTTGCTACAAGTTATACCTCATATACTTTTGTGAACACAGATTTACAAGTAAATGAGAAGACAGAAAATCAAGCGACAATTTGCTATCTGAGAAGATTATCTATGCAAGAGTTGGACTTGATGATCCTTGTGGGTCCCTTCCAACTCACAACATTCTAGGATCCTAAGTGGCAACAGGTTACCCTGCATCTCACCCAAGTCACCAAGCTAAATCAGGACCAGCATGGATTTAAGCCTACTAGCTACATGGTTATTTAGCATGGAGAAGGCAGTTGATCATCTTGGTCCAGCTTCTAACAGCTAATTGCCAACATTCGTAAAAGCTTCCAGTACCACAAATTAAATCCCTCTGGCAAATAAAGAGGATGAAAGTGGGAAAGCAAAGCCAAGTGAAGCAATCCTCATTGAGAGTTCAAACCCTGTGCTGGAGCTGATGAAAACCACACACGCAGTTTCAGGCCACTATACCTGGTCACCATCGTACTGTGAGGAGGAGGAGGAAGAGACCACCAGCACCCCAGGAGAGCGGTGCTGTGGGAAACGCAGGGAATTTGCCATATTGTCTTTCTCCTCTGAGCACAGGACCCTAGTATCAACATCAGAAAATTGGCAACCACCCACAAAACCTGATTACATGTGCTTTTTGATTCATATTTTAGTTTTATCTCCATACTGTGGTATTTTTTTTCTCATCCTCCACACGTACTCAACCTTGCAACCCTCAAGTACCGCTTAGGCAACAGTGGGTAGATAGGAAGGGCTGAACAGATTTAACAAGTTTGTCTGTGAACGTAAAAAGGACATGGCCTACCTCAGATAGTCTCTGCGACAAAGGATAAGGTTGGCTTTGGTGTACAAGGTAGAGCCCACCTCCCCCAGGCGACAGTCACAGCAGGCACATTTCAGGCAGTCTTCATGCCAATATTTGTCCAGGGCTTTTAGAAGATACCGGTCTTTAATCTTACGGTTGCAGCCAGCACAACCTTTCGGCTTGGTGTCTGGCTGGACTGAGAGCATTTGTATACCTGAAACACAAGACAAGAGAAGAGTGAAATAGATATTCTCTCAAGTACAAGTCTCACCCTTTTCTCCCTCCACCTCGCCGCTCCCCTCACATCCCTTTCATTAAGAAGGCAATCATGTAGATAGGATGGAATAACGTAGATAGTCCACAGTGAGCTGAATACAATGTTAAGATCAATTTGAGAACAGAAACTTCCACTGCTCTAAGTTCCACAGCTTCTCTTTAACACCTCATTTACCTGGTCTCTTTGCTGAAAAGAAACAGGATTAAAAAATGAAAATGAAAAATTAGAACAATTCAGTTGAAAAGTTATCCACTTCTACCTAAAATATCCAATATTTAGTGACCAAAAATTTAAATAAACAGCATATCTGTGATGGCAAACATAGCTAAATCTACCTATTTGGATCTATTTGCACTATCGTTATAAAATATAAAAGCACTCCAGATTCTACAGAATAAAAGTCTGAAGCTGTTACAGGCACAGGGCCAGAGTTTCAGGGAGGTTTGACATAGACATTCTGGTGCTGGGGGGGGGAATATTTTCTTTTTTAAGATTTCAGTTCTTGTTAGACACATGAATGAAGCAATTAGATTTCCATAGACTTCAGTACCAGCATCTCTAGGTACAACCTGCAGTGTAAGGACTTTCTGAAAAATCTGATTTTAAATAATCTGCACAAAGTCAGAGAGTTGCTAGTTTGTCAGTGAAAAAAACCCCACCAAAACAAAACCAAAACCAAACCCAGCAAAAAACAAGTATAAAAATCTCTGCCCCACTTTCCAATCCCAATTTTAGCCAGCAGCTAGTTCAGGACAAGTACAGTAGTGACCATTAAGTATATCTACCTTGTGGTGTAATAGCAGAAAGCATTTAGATAACAATTCAAGCACCTGAACCACAACCCTTAAACAAAGGGAAGGAACTGGTAGAAGTGGAACAGAGTTGAGCGATGGTACACAGAGCACTGCAGCCAGCTTCCAGAGATCCATACAGAAATCGATTGCCCTCAGTTTTACGGTAAATTGGAAGAGAAGGTCAGTGCCCCAAAGTGCTTACAGGCTGGTCTCTCTTGGTTAATCGCACAAACTGCCATCCCATTCCAGTCAGACCAATTCTCTGAAAGTCATTTCTTAGAATAAGCAAAATCATAGCCCTGCGGATAACTTTGTTGGACATCAAAGAGGCACCGGAGAGAAAGAGAGAACTGACACACAGTTTGATTATTAGATTATCTCACTGTTTTGAAGCCAACCAGAAACATAACTTAAAAAAAAAAAATAAAAAATGCTCCTAGTTAGAGTGCATCTGAATATTACAATGAGAATTTGTCAAGACTGGGAAGCAAATGCTGTTGCCAACAAGCAAATCCTACCCCCAAATTCAGGGTATGGCACCCTGTTATTATGCAGAGACTGGGAAAATTCAAATAGAGCCTTTTAACAAAGAAAAGCAAATTCAAGAGCTCCTCATCAAGAATGCTCTACTACCTACTGTTAAGAAAGTTTTACAGTCCCAGCTTCTGACAGCAGATCTCGGTTGGTGCTGGAACACACTACTACAGACAGGCAGGCTCAGGGAGGTAGAATATGAATGAGTGGGGTTTGGGTTTTTGTTTTGTTTGTTAGGTTTTTTTTTAAAAAAAAAAGCTCTCATAAGGAAAACACAAAAATGAGCGTAATCTTTGAAGCAATGGTACAGTGTAAGTTTATGGTTATTAGCGTTACAAAAACAAAAAGGTAAATGCTACACCCGGGGATCTCTATGCATACACGGAACACACTGAATTTATGTGGGTTGCAGTGACTGGAGAGACAGTTAAGTGACTTTCCAGGGTTACCAAGTTGAACTCCCAAGTTTCACCTGTGAAGCTGATCACCGAATTAGAAATAGTAATTCATATTGTGACATCCGAGCACAACAGCTTTGCTCCCCTCTTTGCAATATGCCCTGTTACGCATTTCACAGTGAATATATTTATGTATTAAATTAGCTGTTCAGTGATATGCAGATAGTTCTTCTAGTGAGCACCCCAAAGTACCACAGCGGTACTGCTGTGTAACAACATCTAAAGTGCACAACAAATGTAAAAGGCTTCTATTTTTCTATTAGTAAGTATAAAAAATGGCATTTCTGCCTTCTCATGACTCCCCAGTCAATGCTACTCTCATAGATCCTACACCACTCCCAGACTCGTAAGATCTGTTTCTCCTTCACAGGAGGGAAAGATGGGATCCAGCGACCTGCACAGCAAATCTGTGACAGATCTGGGAATGAACACACACATCTCATCCCAAGCAAGCACCTTGAGGCTGAGCTTTTACAACATTTTCAGTTGCCAACTGACTCCTCTGAATCCAGGGTACATACATGAAGCAGCAAAATAACCTGGCTACAAATAAATTACTAAAAGCAGTGAAAAGATCGGAGACTTTTGGGAAAGAACCTATACCAGGGAAGTCCTGCTGGAACTCTGATACCTTCACTTGGTCAAAAAGCCTTAATTTGTAAAATTGCATATCACAGTAGAGTATAAATATCTGCCAAGCGCCAACAGGCTTATCCCCAGCCCCTCTTTTTGGCCATGTAGAAAACAAATACATAAAATCAACCACAATTTATATCAACTTCTTGGAATTCAGTAAAAAAGTTTGGAAGCATGAAGGGTTGTTCTAGGACTTTAATCTTTAGCTTGAGGGAAACCAGGATAAACTAGGAGCTAACACAGCTAAAGGCTTTAAAGAAAAAAAAAATCTTAATGTAAAAATTTTGTGGGCTGATAAGGAAGCGGGTTAGAGAGCAGAAGCTGACAGTCTCTAATCCAGGCTGATCTACTGTCCTGCACTGTCTGAAGGGAACAAGGTGCCACAGAAACAAGGCTAAACAAGTGGATACCTGAGCAAATTGCAATAATCAAGCCTGATAATTCCTGAGGTTTATGCTGCAAACACGAGGTTACTGTATTACAAATAAAACCACAGCTCGCACAATCTTTCACACAGCCCTGCACAGTTTTTGAGATGTTTGCTACATAAGGCAAGTAGACAGAGCACTGTCATTCACACTGGTTAGCCCAAACCCTCCTTCTAGAGATGAGTAAAAAGGGGCAGACACCCCAGAGAAGTAATGTTAGCCACCCTGTACGTCTGTTTTCCTGAGGCTGGTGCTGACATCCCACTGGCAGCATCTTCAGATTAGGGATTCAATCTGCAGCTTTCGGGGGGAAGGAATGCTTTTCTCTTCTGATAGATCTGATCTTTTTGCACTTTACTTGCAATGAAGCTGCTTCTATTTTAAGAAAAGTTGTTTTTTTTTTTTTTTTAAATTCTCAAACTACTGCTTCGTTATAAAAAAGTTACTCTCTTTTCTGAAGCGTAGAAAAGCTCCAAACAAAACAAAACACAAAACAGAACTCCAAGAAGTGTTTTACATATCTCCAAATTCCTTGCACATGCCTTTTTCTTCACATGCCCTGGATTAAATAACTTAATTTTGAAAACAGAACATTTTATCACCTTTTTTCTGTATCATATGAACCACCTTAACGTAGATCATCTCACAGACCATCTCTCTTCCCTTTAACGTTCCCATAAGATCCCCAGTGCAGTTACACTTTTCAGATACCCGCGTGTGTATTTTTAGCTCCCTCTTAATTTGGCAATAAGAATACCTGCAGTTTAGTGTCAGACGGCTTTTCACAGGCTGCAGTTTAAGTACCTGTTTATTTCTTAGGACACAGGAAGGATCCTTTCGGAGGTTGACAGCACCCACAAAACCATCCAAATTGCTCGCTGCTGAAATATCAGGCAGTGGCACACAGCACTGCTGCCTGACTGCCCTCCTCCCCAAGGAAAGCAGAGCTTATGTAGCACTTCCAAAAAAAACATACAATTCCATAAATGCTACACCCAGGATGTAAAAAAAATCAACCAAACAAACCAATCAACCAGTCCCCCCTTCAGTTCTGCAGAGTCCTACCCATGCTCTGCATCACAGAGCAGATGTGTTCTCAGAACTGAGAAATTTCAGCACCTAGTCTGTCTCTGTCAAACAAACCCTTTTTATTTCACCCCAATATGCTTTCAAGGGCTTCCTCTATCCCTCCCTCCACTCCCAGTCCCCAAGATACTGCACAGGAACTGCAGAGCTGTGTCAGGAGTAAGACTTCTTCATCACCATCCACCCCTTTTAGGATTTTTGAAGGAGGAACTTAATAACCCGATTTGCACGTTTTTGGATTTTCCTTGCTCTCCCCAAGTAAGTTTGATGCAATTAACTCCCATCTCTGTTTATTGTTATTATAGTGTGATCAAACACTGTCAACTGTTTTGTAGTTATGATTTCAGGATAAAGAGGAAAGATTGCTGGAAAAAGCTAAATTAGGCTCCTGGAAGAAGGCAGAAAAAACAAAAATCCATTTCAGTCCAGTCACCACCCTTCTCAAAAAGCAAAGGGAATGAAGGTTTGAAATAACAAACTGTATTTTGTTAATGATGCAGTAGCATCTGTAAGCAGGATTGGTCCCTGATGGTGCTAAGTGCAGCACCAGACCCACAGAACTCAGTTTCTAGGTTGTAGTACAGTCTCTGAAAGGCGTGTTAAAGGAGGAAGAGTTGGATATTATTATGCACTAGATCACTTAAAAACTTCTAAAGACCACTGTCCCCTACTCCATCCTTTGCGGAGGCACGCACATGCTTCTACCAAGGACAGTAGTATGTACAGCAAGAAAGGGAAAACTTGCCTGTACTTAAAAATAAGAACAAAACAAACAAACAAAAAAAACCAGTTTGGAGCAAAGTAAGTATCAGTGCACTGGTCTTTAAAAGACAGCTAACTGACAGACAATATTCAGTCAACAAGAGAGGTAGAGATCTGGTAGAAGATAAAAAGAATACTTTTCCAATGCTTTCCCACTTTGTAGCTTCCTCCTAAAAGCATTCAGAGCTCCGGTTATTCAGGACTATACACGGAGAGACTTAAAAAAAAAAAAAAGGTTAAGGTTTCAGAAGCTAAGAAACATTTCAGAGCTCGCATGTAGCACATCAGGAGTTGTAACTAGTTTTAGATTGGCATGCAAATTGTTCTGTGGAAAATTCTTATTGCCTCCGAGACCCTGCTATTCCGAGTTATTTGACGGTTTAAGGGAAATCATAATTAAAAAAGAGACATAAATAATAGCCTGTGCAGTGTGGTGCACAGAAATAAGTAGAACCATTTCATTTAAACTCTGGTGAGCTTTTAATTGCCTGGATTGCATTGTGAACCAGCCTAACGGTTGATTGCCTCCATTATGCTCTCTTGTTCTGTGCCATTCATCCGCACAGTCTCAGCTTCTGTAGTTAACACAACAAAGTAACTGCAACTCCATAACACTCCGTTTAAAAATAAAAAAAAAAATAAAAATAAAAATAAAAGTAAGGATTTTAGTACTTTGAATACAGTCTCTTTTGTAGACTTTTGAGATAATTTTCCATGGTAAAGGATTAAACTTCACCTCCTGCCCCTTCTTCTACAGAGGAATCTGATTTTTTTAATTTATTATTTATTTATTTTTCTTTAGATTAAGGAGGTGGGTTGGGAAGGAGGGGGAAAAAAATTAGAACTGGTTAGGTAAAACCTAAAAATGGGAATGCAGTCCCACAGCTGGGAAGAGTGATACAGATTAGAAGAATTTGGCCAACATGACTAGTCGCTTGCCAAGAGACACCAAACAAAAGATTTCTCTTCTTCTTTCCCCCTTCTCTTTTTGAAAGCTAGATTGGGCCTAAAAGCTTGTTTCTCTCTGTTCACTGGCCCAGAGCATCCCTGCAGGCTGCAGCCCCCTAAGGGACAACACAGCAAATAGATGTCCCTAGATCTCAGGGACAGGAGCTGCTCAGCTATGTTCCTACCC
>NW_010298287.1:0-1812 GCF_000700745.2 Antrostomus carolinensis
GGGGTCCCCCTTCCCCATCCCTGGGGCTATGCAGGGGGGAGGTGCTTGCTGAACCTTTCTCTTGGCCCCTGCCGACCCCCTCCCCGCTGGTGGGACTCACGCTCCAGCGTTCACTTTGATGGATGCCACCTCCTTGTTGCCCCAGCCCATGGCCTGCAGCGAGGGGTAGTCATCGCTCAGTTCAAACTTGTGCCCCTGAAAGTTCTCCGCCTCGTAGAGGATGGCTTTGCTGTCGTTGTGGTTCTGCGGAGGGAGAGAGCTGGGGATCAGCGGGGCTGGGACAGCTTGGGCACAGGGGTGTAGCATCAGGGGAACGTGCACCAAGGCACTGTAGGTGGCCTGGGACCATACCCAGCTTTGGCGCAAGGCATGGGGATGTCCTTCAGCCTGGCACCCCCTCACTGGGACACCCCGGGGCTGCCCAGAGGATACTGTTCTCATTCATGTCTCTATGGTCCCCATGCACAGCTGCAGGGAGGGTGACAATGACCCCATTCTCTGCACCCATACGGGCTCCTGCCCTCAGCATCCTTGCACTTCCTGGGGCTGCAGAGCAAGGCAGGGTGCTGAGAACGGTCCCCCAGCTCTGTGGGTCTTTGCTGGGTGCTGGGCACCGAGGGGTTAATTGCTGGGACACTGAGCGATGCGGCACTGTCCCCCATGCCCAGCCCCCACAAGCATCTATCTGCACCGAGGAGCAGTCCTGCCAGTAAGGAGTGATCTTATCGCATCCCCTTTATTAAAGCCCAAGCATATCTGCCTGGTGATTATTAAAAGTTGGGGGGGGACCCCCCGCTCGGAGGCGCAGACGTGCCGCTATTGCGAGCACCAGTGTCTCTGCAGATGGAGCGATAGAGGCTGCATCTGCTGGGCACGGCTCAGGTACCCCAGGCGGGAGGGGGACGGGCCCCGCACCCCAAATGTCCCTGCCGTCCTGTTGGCTCCTCTCTGCTCACCCCATCCCTACGTATCTGGGGTGGGGGGACAAGACCTGGGGACCCCAGCCTGGGAGGTGGCTCTCCAATGCACAAAGCAGAAGCCGGGATGGTGTTTCAGGCTAAATTCTAGCCCTAAAGAGCATCCCAGGATCCTGGCAGGGTGGCAGAAGCCAGTGGGTGCGGCCACCCCTCCACCCCCAGGACCTCCATGTGCGCCTCATCCCTCCATCCCACACCCCATGTAACCCATCCTCCTGTCTGTCCCTCACCTCCATCCCACACCCCACATAACCCATCCTCCTGTCTGTCCCTCGTCTCCCTCCATGTTGGGCTGCCGGGAGGAGGCTCTGCCTGCCCCGAGCACACCGTGATAATGTCCCCGTAACTCACCGCACACTTGATGGGTCGGAAGGAGAGGAGGTGCTCGGTCCGGTAGCCGCTGTTCCCACTCCAGGCCTCCCACCGGGGATAGTCACCCTTCTCCAGGATAAACTGCTGCCCCTGGTACTCGGGGTACTCAAAGCCCACCCAGCTGGAGAGGAGAGGAGGAAAGCCCTCAGGGATGCGCGGTGCAGCCCCCAGGCTCAGCCCAGGGCTGGTTTCTCCCTCCTGCGCAGGGGACAGAGATGTCCTGGCAGGGTGTGTGTCTGTCATGGAGGTTGGGGTCCTTGCTAGCAGAAAACATCCCTTTTGAGAGTGGGACCCATCTCCCCAGGGCCACACCGTTGCCTCTGACCCGTCCCTTGGCTCGGCAGGGTCTCCCTGCTCTGCAGAGGGGGAAATTGAGGCACCATACAAGGAGCACAGGGAAGGAGGTCACACGATGAGGCTGTGTGGGAGCTGAGGAAGGACCTAGGTGTCCTGGCTCCCAGGC
>NW_010298287.1:1846-2117 GCF_000700745.2 Antrostomus carolinensis
CTGGCTCCCTGGCAGCTCCTGACAGTTCCCTGGGAGCAGCAGGTTTACCGGAGCAGGGTGTGCCAAGGGGCCGCGGGGCTGGCGGGGCACTTACGGGCCAGACTCCACCTTGATGGAGCGGATCTTGCGGAAGCCGCGCTCCATGATGCTGGGGCACTCCATGAGGAACTCGCAGCGCTTGCCCTGGAAGCTCTCCTCCTCCCACACCGTGATCTTGTACTGCCCCAGGGTGTCCATGGCTTCGCTGCTGGTCATACAGGTCACTCAGCTG
>NW_010298288.1:0-360 GCF_000700745.2 Antrostomus carolinensis
CCCTGTAAAGTTAGCTGCAAAGAGCTGCTTAACCTCAGACCGGGAGGTGAAAGCTCTCCGCGCCCGGAGCCGCCTGACCGGGGAGCTGAATTTCCAGCTACAAAGGCGGCGCGAAGCCCGGGCTCTCACTCCCTTTTTTTTTTTTTTTTTTTTTTTGAAACTGCCCAGCAAATTGATAAGAGCCCTCTTTAATTAGATAGTGAAGTTGTATGCCGCGGTAGGGAATTCAGAACGGTTTACAACTGATTTCACGGGGGTTTCTTTTCCAGGGAGGTAGGAATACGTGAAAGGAGCCCCTCCCCTCCGGGGCACTCCCGGTGGTTGGCGGCGCTGACGGCAGGCCTGCCGTACCGGGGGCAG
>NW_010298288.1:374-2271 GCF_000700745.2 Antrostomus carolinensis
CAGCGGCCGGTCTGCGGGGGCGACCTCGCCGAGCTCCCCATTACCTTGGAAGCCCTCCAAGTTAAGTCTTCGCCCTGCACTGTTCATGAGTGGAAGGAAAAGAACTCGCAGCCCGCCCCATCACTGCTCCTTGCCTGGTTTCCACCCAGAAAATATCTGATCGCAAGTATTTCAGATTAGATAGTCTGTTAAATTAATCATCTCCAAGAGAAGACAAGTATCTGCCAAAAAATCTGACTGTAGAGTAAAAGCCTTGGAAGGTTTCTCAGCCTTGGAAGACAGTTAAAAAAAAAAACAAAACAAAACAAAAGTTGCATTCTCATAAAAACAAGCAAAACCTCATTGCGAAGCACTACATATCCCAAAAGGCTGCAATGCTTTTGAGAATTAAGTACGGGCAATATTTACCGGTTAACACACTGTTCTTTTGAAGCAAAAATCTCGGTGATGCTGTACTAGAACTTGCATTGTCCTCCTTTTTTGTGCCCCGCGCACACGCAAACACACTCGCATCCCCACACCAGTATATTTCCAAATGGGGATGTCGGCTCTGACATGACTTCTCTCTAGAACCCGAACGAAACAAAGCTGGAACAGATTATTAAGTGGTTTGCGGAGGGATATGGTTCAACGCATCACATAATCACTTAGCTATTTGTCATGCCGTGGCTCATAGGTAACTTTTAAACGCGCTAGTGATAAGTGAATCTCCTTTTAGGTTTCTGAACTGCACTTCTGATGGCGAGGGCATCTGGAGCAGAGAATCACAGTGGTACAGAACGGCAAGGGTATTGTTATTAGAGTGGAGCATACACGCTCATGTGAGTCTGTGAGAAAACAGACGAGAGTTACGCAAATAAAAATGGCATTGTTGTTTTATCGGTGAACTTTTCCCGCTATCTATATCTCTATAGCTATATATATGTTTATGTGTGTATATACATGGGGGTATACACTCACACATGTGTTTGCATGATCTTTTCTGAATGTGAAAGCGTCCTCTAGCATTCATTAGAAAAGGCAGCACTGCATGTTCCTTTCCTTGCTTGCTTATTCTGTTTGAAAAAAGACGTTTGTTTTCCTGGGAAGCATAAGTTGACTTTAGTTATGTCATCACTATCATTTGCATTTAGGCGGAAGGGTAGGACTTATTAGCTCTATTTTTATTATTAAATCAGTGAAGGTAAAAAGTACTAATAATTAAATACAGATCTCTGATTGCAGCTTGGAACAGCAAAATCGATTGTCTCTTCATCAATAAGACAAGTGTTGAGTAGTTTGCTATTGATTAGTATGTTTATTTATGCAGAACTTTAGGTATTTGCTTACATATTTCGGCTTCTTTGTCTGCTAATTATTATACCGGATTGGTTTGAAAGAAAGAGCTTAGACTGGGAAACACACTTGACAGATCCATTCTTAGCTAACCTGATAGTGGATTATTGCAATCCAATAAGTTTAACAAATTACTTATACGTGCTTGCCTTTCGAGCAATTAGGAAACCGTTTCAGATTAAAATCCCTTGTTGCATTCGGGGTCGGTTCATTTAAATAAAGGGGCATTCTGTTTAGATATTTTCCAAGTGAAAAAATGATTTTCTGGATTCGCAGAGGCTTCCCAAGAGGTGGTGTGTGCTTGGCCTTCCGGGGCCTTGACTGCCTTTGCAAGTGTAAAACACCTTCCCAGAGATAGAGCGGCCCCTCTCTGGATGGAATTTAAAAATCGGAGGTAATCTGAATATAGAAATCAGAAATAGATATATTAAAAGAAAAAAATAAGATAGAAGGATAGACATTCAAATATCGGAGTGCTCCAAGGCAGGCGATATTTTAAGTTGCTTTTTGGCTTAGTGATTTAATCAGTTCGAAAGGAATTGCCCCAGCCTCTCTGCTAAGC
>NW_010298289.1:0-944 GCF_000700745.2 Antrostomus carolinensis
TAGAGCTGCATCCAGTGTGAGGACATTCCTTGTTCCAATGTCCTTTTTTTTTTGTAAATTGGGGTTTTTTTTTGAGACAGGGATGTATAAAAGGAAGGGAGGATTTTCCTATTGCCCTCCCCTTCCTCTGCAAGCTCCTCCAGAAACCTCTGTTAAAGTGGCAATTAATCTTCTCTCCCTCAGATTTTTTTCTCTTTTTTCTCTCCCTTCGGGCTTGCCCCAATTCCTTTTCTTTTTTCCCTGTTAAAAACCGTTTATGCTACTTCTAACATTTTTCCAAATCCCTCGAGTCTGCTTCTTCTAATTTTGAAGTTTCTTTCTAACATCCGGGGCCAATTGCTCCACAAAATATAGATGCCAATGGAATAGCCTCCTCTGGCTTTACGATTTAAATGAGTATATTTTCTAGCAGTGACCTTTAACTGCTCCATCAAGGCAGACAGGGATTCGTTTGATTCTTGTTTAATTTCATATAATTTAGACCAATGAATGGCTTTTGGCATTGCATGTCTTCCACCAAACAGAGATATTCATTTCTGATATTTTGTTAAAAGACCCCGGTGTTCAGGTTGGTTGGGATCCCATCCTGGGCCTGTGGCAGGAAAATTTTGATTTCTTTTTTTCTGCAATTCTTTATTAAGTTGTCCTCTTTCTACTTTTTTTGAACAGTTTTTAATAGCATTCATTGCATTATTTTTTTTTTTAGTACTATCCAACAGTGTATCCAATATTACCTGAATTATCCTATACTGTTTTAGCTATTTCGGATGGTTTCTTAAATTAAAAAAAAAATCAATAGGGTGCTTTATCCTATTGACCCTCTCTCCTACAAAACAACATGAACTGCAGTATAGTACAGACACTTCTGTCCACCTTGTCCCAAGCTCAACATGTTCTCTTGTCACATCCCAGTGATCAGTAAAACAAAGAGTCTTAATGCTTCT
>NW_010298289.1:1199-3012 GCF_000700745.2 Antrostomus carolinensis
CGCCAAGGACAGGGAAACAAATGCCTGAGTCAATAAAATTGACTTACGATAACTGAAACCACATAAAAATGACACCAGTTGTACAGATCTGGGCTGTTTCTGAACTTGTGTTCATCATGACATGAATCATCTGCATTTCATGCTCTGACAAGATGTATGCTGAGACAGGGATGAGCTCCAAAAGAAAGAAAAGGCACGAGGTGGTGGTTTGTTTTGTTGTTGTTTGTTTGGGATTTTTTTTTTTGTCTGGAGGTTTGTGTTTGCTTGGGGTTGTTTTGTTTTTTTTCCTGAGAGCAGTGTTGTCTGGTGGTGGTGTGCACAGCTCTTTTGCTGCTTGACCTCTCCTTTTCCTTTTCTTCTCATTGAAAAGCTGGGAGGGACCCTTAGCAGCTTTGGTGGCACAAGTGCAGTTTTAGATCTTGACCGTTTGGAGAAACGGCCTGGAAAAAAATAATTCCTTTTTTGCAACGTGTTCACAAGGACAGATGTGTTGCTGTACTCTCTCGATATTTTGCTGGAGTGCTCTGGAGTGCTCTGAAGTGCTTTATTTCTGTCTCGCTTTCGATGGCACGTTTCCCTGGCAGTTCAGTAGGATGTTTCTGGGGCAGTGCAGCTGGCCAAATGTCCCTCCTAATGTCTGAGCCTGTCACCTGCATGCATCTAGGAAAGTGAGCTCTAGCGGAACTAAAGCTGATGATGAGTCAAAAAAACAAAACAAAACAAAACAAAGGCACAATTGACTTAAAAATGCAAAAGCTCTAGAGACCTGTTTTGACAGCTATACCAGAGATGATGCAAAGTACTTTTTCCTCCACTCAGGTGTAGTCTTCAGGAAAAATGAAGCTTTAGATTCCTACCCAGCTTCATGCTAAAGGTTTTTTCCTTTCACAGGTGGATTCCAGCTGCCACCGTTTCACCATGGTTGCCCTTTCTTCTGCCATGAAAGGACAAGACGGATGGAAAGAAGCCATGGTGGTCTGCAAGTACAAGGTGCATCTGCGATGTGCATCTGTGTTTTTCCTCAGGTATGTGTAGTGTGGACTTTAAAGTTAACATTAAGAATGTGGCAACTCTCCTTTTATTTTTTTTTTTTAATTATCAAGTATTTTAACACAAATACTAAACCCAGGGTCTGTTCTGTAGCACGTTACACCTGTGCAAAGCTTACTTCCTTCTGTCAGTTTTCTCTTCCGAAAAGCTTAACTTTGGTTTCTGGGCATTTACTATGAAATGATACTGTGAAAATAATTCTGTATTAAAAGAGGAAAGAAATTGTTCATACGGGTTCAGATGTTCAGAAGAAACAGACATTGTTTTTATGACAAAAGCTTTATGCTTTTTCAGTAAATTAGCCTTTAAAATTGAGTAGTACTCAAACCCCTTACTGAGATACTAGCATCTGTTTTAAAAGCAGTCGAGTTCAAAGGAAAGCAGCTCTTTCTCCTTTTTTAAAAATTATTTTTATTACTAGCCACCCTCTATTTATCTATTCCAACCCTGTAGCACAACTGACAACCGAACCCCTTTATCCTCCACATCCTCTGTCTCTTTCAATACTACCTGCCAAACCATCATCGTTTCCATCAATAGCTTTCCCATTGTCCATTTCCATACTCAGAACATCAGTCATCAATCCACAATTCTTCTAACTCCTGGAATTATTTCACAGATAATAAATCAACATATGGTATCTTATCTCATTTTCCTTCCTTCGTTCCTACAACACAACCTTAACTGTAAAATAGCATTATACTCAACATACAGTATCTTATCTCATTTTCCTTCCTTCCTTCCTACAACACGACCCTAACTG
>NW_010298290.1:0-894 GCF_000700745.2 Antrostomus carolinensis
CCTGGGCAACCTGCTCTAACCTGCCATGCTTAGAGCAGCGATTTGGACAGTACCATCTCCAAAGGTGCCTCCAACCTCAATGATTCTGAGGGAAATATTTAATTAGTTTGCTTTTTTGTTTTTTTTTTTTTTTCTGAAGAATTACATTTTATTAGGGATTAACCCCCCGTGGATAATTCTAAATCTTATTGCTAAAGCAGATTGACTGATCACAAGCTGTTAGAAGCCGTGACTTTTCACTGCTGTTCTGGAATTTGCAGCCAACATATAGAAAGTGCTTCTTATCTCCATGTGGGAGTGAGTGGTGCCAGTCGGGGCAGCTCTTGGCTGGAATGTGTGATGCCAGGTCATTGATTTCTTCACCAGAGCAGGGTAGGAGCTGCTGACTGAGACCTCGTACACCATCTCTGTGCTGACGCCTCTCTCTTTTGAATAACCTCGACCTGTTGATTCTTGACCTGACTTCATTGAAAATTTGAAGTGCCTTTCTTGCAAGGGAATTTGCCTTAAAGAAATTCCATCCTGTTCTTTCTGAACAATGTGTTCAGAGAAGATACGTGGTCATTAAACCTTGATTTTTCATGCAAAGTGCTGTTGCACTGTTCAGCAAACTCTGATGCTGCAGGTCAGCATTTTCTCTGGGTTGCTTTGTTCTCCTTAATTATCAGTATCCATGAGATTTCCAAGCAGTATTACTGTTATTATTCCCATGTTTAAGGGTAAAGTTCTTTGTTTCCAAAACGGTTTCGGTGCTCATCAAAATGTTTATACATTTCTCCCAAGGTTTTGAAGGATGGAAAATTATCCTGGAGTGAAACCAACACACTGTTGCTGGTGTGGACTGGTCTTGGAGGCTCAGGGGTAAAAATATATCAACCTCTGGTCTTAAAAATG
>NW_010298291.1:0-201 GCF_000700745.2 Antrostomus carolinensis
TGTCATGGGCATGGGTGGTTCACAGACAGGGGTGTGTCATGGTTACAGGAGGGTAACGGACACGGTGGGTCACAGACACGGGTAGGTCACGGTCACGGGTGGCTCACGGACATGGGTGGGACATGGTCATGGGCAAGTCACAGACACGGGTGGGACATGGTCACGGGTGGGTCACGGACACAGTGGGTCATGGACACGGTG
>NW_010298292.1:0-9406 GCF_000700745.2 Antrostomus carolinensis
AGCAAACTTGCTGACAATGCACTCTATAAGACCTTTGAAAGAGTTTAGTGAGAAAACAATGAAAATACAAGCCCAGAATCCCAGACCAACAAACAACAGAAAAAATTAACATTTTCTACATTTCATAAATTGCATATTCCCATCTTCCACAGTTCTACAGTTCTAATCTTCTGGAGTCTGCTAAAAACCCCCATATAAAGGGGATTATTCCAGGACAATATAAACAATTCTTAAAGTTTTATAGTTTTTTAAATTATATTTCCACCAGATGTCAGCAATGCACTCTCTAACCTCAAGCTGCAGACCTGAAGCTTTCCCTAGTGTTGCAGAAATTGTATAACATACTACAACATATTTAAGCAATCAGAGAAAAACAAAATGACCATCATTACTTCTGAAGAGACTCATGACAGTACTAAGCTTGTCCAGCTAATAATGTGATTCTTTACTCAGCTACCTCTGGGAAGGAAGTTTTATTACATACTGGACCTCTCATTGTTTTTTCTTCCTCACAATTTCTGTACAATGCTGACTTTCTTATTGCTGTGCATGTTTTCCTCTATTAGACTATCAATAACAATATATTTGGTTTTATTTTATTTTGTTGTGAGCCTATAGAGGAAAAAGAAATAATGAATATATGTTGGACTCTGGTGCTGTAGTGTTTATTTACCTGAAAATTTCAGGGCAAAACAGAAGTACACTGCACCATGGGGAGTGGTAGAAGCACTGGGGTCAGTAGTAGAAGTTGTTATCTTCACGGCTTCTTCTTCACCAGGAATTCAGGCATCCAGCTGTAACATCCAAACCAAATACAGAATATTGGCAGGCTCCGGTTTGATTTCACAAGGATAACTTTGCTGTTACTTATTAACTTGAACCTCTTAAAGCTCACTCAGATACAACAACAAAAAGCTGCAGAATGACCTCTACTGGGGCAGTACTGTGTGTGTGGTGCCAAAGCAGACATGACAGCTTTTACACTACAATGTCCCTGGCACTACACTCACAGATTTCAGAACACTGTTGTTTTGTTTTCCAATGTTTTTTAGAAAGTGTTTCACAAATTATTTTTGAAACAACATTGATCTGTCAGAAGCTGAACTTTCAGAATTGGCCGAAACTGTGTAGAAAAGATTCCTCATGTCAGGGATAAAATTTTTGGTTAAAGCCACAAGAAAGCAAGTCCCACTTCTGAGTGAGAAGGGAAGCCTGGGAATTCACTTAGTTCATGATCAGCCTAACTCTCACCAGACTTTTAACAGTCCAGGGAGTCTCTTGACTGCTGAACTAGAGATTAAGGTCTGGAACCATAAAAGCATTTAAGCATCGAGCTCCATGAGAATGAGACACCAGATTATCTTTGTGTATTGAGCTTTAGAGGCTTTCTCTGGATCAATGGGTAACAAATATACAAAGTGAAGCAGCTATACCAGGAAAAAGTAATTGAAATTCTTGTAAAGACCTACAGTTGGGACTCATCCCCAGGAAATGGAGGGTGTAGGTGGATTCTCTGATCACCAAGTAAATAGGAGTGGGTTTGTTCTCTCTTCTTCCATGAAAACCTCAAAAGCTGTTGAGTTTGTGCCAATGCACAACTGAAAAGAATATTGGAGGCTATGGGAAAATTAATTCCTGTCCATTTCTAATTATAGGTCTGGCTGGTAGCACTCCATATTATTCAGGTCGTCTGATGTGTGCCATTATATAGTACACTTTGCAGCTGCTTACAACATTGCCAGAACATTAACCACTTAGATCAAAATTTTCCATGACTTTGCCTTTCTCTGACTCATTTTTTGGTAAATGCCAGTGAAATAATTCAGGCCTTTTGGAGTGTGAGTTGGGGGAAAAAAACACAAAAAATGTGGGGTTTTTAATGTTAATAACTTCTGCTCATTGTTTTGTTTAAGTAACATTAGCTTCCTTGTGCTCTGTAAATGGGAAGTTAGAACCAGTAGAAGTTCATGTTCATCTATACATCTGTGCAGTGCTTGTTGACCTCTGGAGAATCAACCCGCATTTTCCAAAATGATGAGTTCTTTGAAAAAAGAGATAACAACAACAAAATCTGTTCACAGTTCTCAGTGGCTGTATCTTTAGTTTTAGATCCTAGGGTCTCCAGAGAATCTATACTTATGAAATGTGATTGAATATTTCAGCTCGTACTGACAGAAGGCAACCCTACAGACAACCAATTAGAAAGACATAGAAATATGTCAATGAAAGGTGCTTCTCCCCAGTCTGTTTCTTTGCCCAGCAAGAAAGAAGAAACTGGATTCCACCTTTCTCCCCACCTTCCATCCTCATGGCTTCTCCCAGATTGGGTGCTAACCTCCAGAAAGCAGAAAAGTCATGTTGAGTTCATGAAAGGTAATGAGGCAGAGCAGAAGAGGGAGAATTCAGACGCATGATTTTGAATGATAAGAAGATTAAACACAGAATAAAGGGCGGGGGGGGGGCGGGAAATATGAAAAAAGTGAGACTGGGGAGATTAGGATGAGTTAGTGGGAACTGTGACTGGAACTGACACAGAAAACAGACTGAAATATGATGAAGGAATTGGAGATGGAGCTGAAACCCAGACAGGTGGTAGGGAGAAACAGAAGATTAAAGGAAGTTGTGAGAAAGCAGAGAGGAGGTTGTAGATCAAGAAACTGCAAGGAGTATACTACAGGAGAAACCTGGGTTTTGATGGGCAAGAAAACAAAGTGGGGAAGCAGTGATCTGGTTAGACAGGTGCATTCTGCAATGTGTTGTTAGTCCTGGGCCTGAGTTGGGTTTGAAGGAAGAGATAATGCACACCCAGAGTTCATCCTTTAATGGAGCCAAGGTAGAACCAGGACAGGCACATGCTGTCAGTTTTGGTACAGATATCACGATGTATTGATAACAGAGCTGCTAGGACGTTCAGTTTGCACCACAGTTCTCAGAATTTCACAGTGTTCCAACTTAGAGAAAAGAGGAGTACAGTTACTGATTAACTGTGAGAAGGAGGTGAAAATTATTTTCCCTGGCATCACTGGAACTGGGAGTAGAGATAGGGGAAAATTTAGCTCTGGAAGAAAAGACTCAGTTACTTTAACAAGTCCACTCTCAAAACTCATGTGTGAAAACTCATCCCATTCACTACACATTGTTCAATGCCTAAAAAAATGCAGGAAGCCCATCAGAAAACACTTTCATTAATTACATCGTACCTGTTTGTGCCCAGAGCAGTCCTGACACTGAATTAAGAAGCTTTGTGAGAAAAAAAAATAGCATTAGTTGTGTCATCAAAGACCTTCTCATGATGTGTATAAACATGACTGAGAGCAGGTTGGGAAAACAGTCTGAATTTGGTCTTTCACCAGCTTTTGAACACAGTTTTCTTTAACTTGTTTGTGTTTAATACGCATTAGTGGAGATAGATAGATTTACTCCAGCTCTTAAAAATAAACTGTATAAATTCAAGCTACTGTACCAAAGTCCAAACCCTGACTCAGTTTTTGTTTTCTCTCTGCTCAGTCAAATCTCCCTCTAACTTAAGCATGATTAGGCTCGGTAAGGATTTAGCAAAACTCATCAACGACTTCATGATTTGGCTCAGAGCTCAGTGAAAAATGAACTCTTTAAAAGGACTGTCATGGAACTTACATAAATTTACCAAGTCAAAGTACGGAATATTCAGTGATTCATGGCAGTATGGTTTTTATTAGAGCTTCTCTGAAACACAGCGGGCTTGCTTAGCAAGGGTTCATGCAAACATTTTCTTTGGTTTCAAGCTGCAAAGGTTCACACGCTCCAAGTTTCACTTTAAGCTTTGGGTTCGAGTCTTGGAAATGCCCTACTTGCACTCAATTTTTGTATCCAAACCATAGTAAAATAAATCTGGCGTGAACGTGAACCAAATTCAGGCTGGCTGAAGTCCACCCAGAGCTGTGAATGCAGTTTAGAGGCTTGGTGTGCTAAATGGTTTTTTGTTGTTCTTAACCATACCACTGACACCCTGTTGATATTCACCTTCCCTCTCCTAATGTGCCCCAGAATACGTGTCACTTTTGTGAAACTGCAGATTATGATAAAATATATGTCAAAGTCATGAAGAAGGTGAAAGCATATCATTACATTTGAAGGCTTGCACTAGCAACAGGTTTCAAAAGAAACATTTTAAGTGTTTCTTCAGTTCTATAACTCCACTTTATCCGGTGTTGTAAAAAGGATGGTGCTATTATACCACAATATACAAACCGTCCCTTTGCCTCTAACACCCTTCCTATGGAGTTTTCCATAGACATCTATGAATCGATCTTACTGTCCACCCTTGAGTTCCCAGAGACAACACTTTTTTGCTATGTGCCTGCCAGGCACTTAGTATATAAAGACCATTGCTTACTAAGCTGCTCATTGCCAATTCATCACTTCCTTTTTTTTTTTCCTTTACATGCATTTGTTATCATTTTGGTTCCACAGTCTCTGAGTTCACACTCTGTCCTTTTTTATTCCTTTACTATATAAGTAATTATTAAGACTCTCCCTTTCCCATTTTCTTTTCTGTGAATTAGATTTTTCACCTCCCTGCTCCTACTGTTTTCCTTGTTTCTCAGATATGCTTTTCAACCTGACCTTGCTGAATGCAAGCAAGCATCCTGCTGTGCTTTCACCTCTCCACCTCTCCAGGAAAGCCAGGGAAAATTAGACTGACTTGGGGGTAGTTCTGATTTGATTGGAAAGATTTTTAAGCAGTTATAGACATAGTGAAGACAGACATTAACTGACATTTGCTGGAAGAAGGACAGTACCAATATCTCTTGAAGAATGAGAGAAATGTAACAGGTACTTGCCAACAAAGATGAGCTAGGCTGGGCAGCAATATAAGCTGACTGTAGTTTATAGCAGGAGACACTGATCTTAGCTTCATATTTTAGACATCAGGCTGCTATTAACACTCAGTTTAAAACCAGCTGAATATACTTTCACTCTGATCCTTAATTTTGAGCATATAGACACCTACTTTAGAAAAATTCTGATGGTTTAGAAGAATTTCATGCTAAACTTTAATATCAAGGTGGAAAACAGTGCCTAGTAAATTTGAAGCTAATTTCTTAGATCAATAGAAGTATGAGGTACAGAAAGGGGCCTAGGTGTTAAAGTGCTTTAGAGAAATACTGGTTGATTAGAATGAAATCCAACCTACCAGCTTAGATGCCAACTTGTCCTTTCTCACAGTCAGGACAGAGCAGAAGGGAATGATACTTGCTCTGTTTTCTATCTGCCTATCCTGACTGTTCTGGCAGTGCTCAAACCACCACAAACCAGCTCTTTATCAATGCAACAGTCTTTGCAATTGCTCCATGAGCTCTGAGCTGGTCTAATATTTATAGACACATTCCTTTTTCTGAAATGAGATCAGATTTTTTTTCTTTTTCCCCAGAAGGAGTCAGAAAAGCACGAAGTCCCATGCCATCTCTCACTGCAGAAAATAACCAAGAGCTTGATTTATTTGTTCTGTGCATGATCTGATACCACCTGAGCTGGTTTGGCCATCCAGCTGCCATTATAGAAGGGTTTCCCTTAGGTCTCAGGTCATAATAGCCAGCTGCATAGGAGTGCCTTCAGTATCCCTGAGGGTATAAAATGGTAGTAGACGCTTTCACTTAAGCTACTTCCACTCTGCAGCTATGGGTAGGATGTTTTTCCTTGCCTAATAAATGCAGCTGGTACTTTGAAAAAGCAAGAACTATTAAGTGTAATTGCTTGCCGCACTTGGGCTAACAGGAACATTAGCAGATAAGATTTGAATGCTGAAATATGTTTTGTTAGTGGGGACAATGCTGTCATGAGAAGGACTCAAGGATTAATAACTCATAAAGAGTGACACAAATAAATAATGCTTATGCAGTGATGGTGAAATAAATATTTCAAAGCTAGAAAATTGCCTATAGCCAAGTTTTACTACAGGCAAGTGAAATAATTCAAGTGTTTAAAAGTAAGGCTTAATTGAGCAAAAGGACTTAGATATGAACTCAGCACTGCAAATTCGGAAGTTTCCATAAAATGGCTGGGAGCATAGCTACCTAAGAATAGACTACACAAGATTGCAATGAGTAAGAAGCACTGGAGAGAGGGATTTGTGTAAAATACTGCATTTTCCCTTAACAGCTTTTGTCATAAGCATTTTTGCAAAAGCCTGCCTAAGACTGCTCATTGTTTGAGTATAGTTAAGTATAGCTGATAGAAACCACCGGGGCAGCCTGCTCAGCAAAGAACCCACTTGGGAGGAGAGAGACCTGCTCTGAGTTTCAAATCTTTTCTCCTTACATGGGAATAAATGAGAAGCTGGGTGAAGATATAGGACCCCTCTGTTCATATTGTTACAATTGAAAATGTCAGGCTCTGCAGAACAGAGAGATCTTGCAGGAACAACTCTGACTTTGTATCTATGATGGCAGAGCTATGGATTCCAATTCCAAAGAATATGCTGTATTTTTAGGTCTAAGTACAATATATTTATAATGTCAAAATCAATACTCCCCCTCAGAGGAACAAGCAACCATCAGTGTGTTACTAAACCATATTTTACTTGTTTGTGTTTTCTGTTTGCCCTAAGAATGCTTTGAGTTATTTAAGGTGTTATGGTACAAGTTCTGTAAAAAAAGGCAAAGGGCACCTCAGTATCTGCTATAGCGTGTTAGTCAAGACATTCATGGCGTGAAGATGTGTGTTGGAGTCCCAACAACCTGAGAAGAATACTGCATCCAGATTTCCTGCTTTGTCTGTGCACAAGCTAAGCCCAAAGTAGGATACAAAACCCAGATCTAACAGCTTACTTTTTGATGGCTGTGCTGTGCCTTGCATTTGGTGTGGTTATTTTGTTGTAGGTTTTTGCTTTTAGGGTTCTTGCCCTAATCTTTAAATTCCAAATGGTTTTAAGTAGGAGCTAAATGCTCAGTTATTCATCTCAGTTGGGACACTGGTAATTCTGAGTATACCACTGGTAGAAATACAATCTGAGTAAATAAATACCAGCTAAAAGATCTTTATGGGCCTACACTGTTACATGGACATTTTTACTAATCACACTCTTTGATTTAGGCTTCTAAACCCCATCTAAACTTTCCTCTAAATTTCTATATTTCTTTGTTCATCAAGCCCACTGTACCAGAGAACTTAATAATCTGAAATGCCTCACAACATTGCCATGAAGCTGAAAACAACTATATTCTCAATTTAACAGAAACAGAAAGCTTAACTAGCTTCAGCAAAACAATCCAGAAAGCCTGTGGCAGTGCAGGAAACTGAACCTCAATTTCTCAAACCCATCCTCCAAATAATCCTTCATTTCTCCTAAAGTGCCTAAGTGTTTTTTAGGGAATAAAGAAATAAAGTCTGATATAATAAAAGTGTGCAAGAAAGGAGAATGGGTAGAAGAGAGTGATTTGATTAAATGAATGGGCAGGATAGGTGATAACATGGATGCTTGTACATGAACATGGTGGCCTCTGTGTCTGTCTTCTGCCTGGAGAAGCCTTCAGTTTTACATGTAAATTGGCTCCAGGATTGAAAAAAACAAATGCTAGTGCCAGCTTTTGTTCAATGTAATGTATTCCATCTGCTTCATAAGAAACTAAATAACTTTCTGGACCATCCCAGGTACAAAATCATGTAATATAAAGTAATAAATTATTCATAAAGAAAGCAATAAAATGTAGCTAAGAGCTCAAACTTTTATATAAAGCCACCATATTGTTACACTACAGACCAGAGGGCTGCTGTCATAGTTTAACAATTCTGATTGAAAAGGACCAATGCCTAGATTTGTCCCAGCCACCTCAGGAATTTTTGTGGTCATAGAATCATAGAATCATAGAATGGTTTGGGTTGGAAGAGACCTTAAAGATCATCCAGTTCCAACTCCCCTGCCATCAGCAGGGACACCTTCCACTAGACCAGGCTGCTCAAAGCCTCATCCAGCCTGGCCTTGAACACTTCCAGGGAGGGCCTCAATGCCAGTAAATTCCTAAGGTAACATCTCTAAAATATTTTTAGCAGGGCAGAAGTCAAATTTAATATACCAATTCTTATTAATATGTTCTCCCTGCTCCAGTTACCCTGAATATTTTAGAAAGCAAGGTCGGTAAGCAGAGAGTACATGACACTGGAAGAAATATCATGTCTTGCTATAAAACTCATCAGCTGGAACACCAGTCGTCTTACATCAAAACCTGATATTATGGCATTACTAGGGTTAATAACTGCCATTTACGGTCTTTCCCTTGTAAACTCTGGGAAATGTAATCAACATTTGCACTGTGTACTGCAATGAAATAATATCCAGGTTTAAATATGACTGTCTCTTTCCATACTGTAGTTCATGTTTCAAAGATACCTGATTGCCTAGCTCTTCCTAAGGTGGTAGGAACTTTGTATGAGAATATACAGGAGGTCTGAGATAGGGGAACTGCATGTTTTTGTATCCAATTTCATCCTTGTAAGTGGGTGTAAAATGATACCATTATGATCTGCTTAAATTTAATTCTGTAATTTGCCAATCACCACATTTTGTATCTGCTTCTGTGCCTGGTCTATAGAGTATATACATTAAAGCCCTATTAATGATGTAGGCACAGCATCTGCAGAGGAGCATGTTATTTAATCTGGTGCAGTATATTTGATCCCTGCTTTTAGCTTTGGTAGTGGTAGTCCCAAATTGGAATAGTCTGAGAGGTTTTGAAGAATTGCATTTTTGTGGGGAAGAGTTTTCAAATAACATATGCCCAGGTCTTGTGTTTAATCATGTACTAGGTATTTTTAAGCCTTGTGACCGGATTAAATCAATGGGCACAAATCTTCTAAACCACTGTAATGTTTTTGAAAAATTCTAGTGTGCCCCTGCTTTTCACTACAGGATCATGAATAGGAAATCTATTTCTAGTTAACCACGTTGACAACCTTTTTAATGAAAAAATTTTTAATAATATCCAGTCGAAACCTTCCCTGGCAAAACTTGAGGCCATTTCCTCTTGTCTTATCACTTGTTATGTAGGAAAAGAAACTGACATTCACCTCGATCAACCTCCTTTCAGGTAGTTGTAGAGAGCAATAAGGTCTCCCCTCAGCCTCCCTTTCTCCAAACAACCCCAGTACCCTCAGCAGCTCATCATAAGACTTGTGCTCCAGACCCTTCACCAGCTCCATTGCCCTTCTCTGGATAGGCTCCAGCACCTCCATGTCCTTCTTGTAATGAGGGGCCCAAAACTGGTCACAGTATTCAAGGTTCGGCTTCACCAGTGCCCAGTCCAGGGGCACAATCACTTCACTGATCCTGCTGGCCACACTATTTCTGACACAAGCCAGGATGCCATTGGCCTTCTTGGTCACCTGGGCCACACTGCTGGCTCATATTCAGTCAATGTTGACCAACACC